>NC_037670.1:67600057-67867713 GCF_003255815.1 Theropithecus gelada
AAAAAAAAAAAAAAAAAAAAAAAAAAAAAAAAAAAAAAAGAAAAAAAAAAAAAAAGGAGTACAGTCACTCTGGAAAAGGGCCTGGAAATTTCTTGCAAACCTAAACATGTAACTATTACGTTTTGTGTACTGTTAGAGCCCAACAATTGCACTCCTGGACAATCTCAGAGCAATGAAAGTTTGTGTGCACACAAAAACTTCTACATAAATGTTCATAGCAACTGTATTTGTAAGCCACAAACTGGAAACAATTCAGGTGCCCTTAAGTGGGGAGTCATTAAAAACACAGTGGTATATTCATGCTAGGGAATACCAGCCAGCAGTAACAAGGAATGAACCGCTGAGACACACAACTTGAATGAATCTCCAGAGAATTATGCAGAGTGAGAAAAGCCAGTTTCAGAAGGTTGCATATGGTAAGATTCCATTTATATAACACTCTTAAAATGACAAAATCATCAAAATGGAGAACAAATTAATAGTTTATCAAAATGGAGAACAAATTAGTCGTTTATCAAAACAGAGAACAAATGAGTTGTTGCCAAGGGTTAAAGGAGTGAAAGAGCAAGTTGGTTGTGAAACTGTTAATAAAAGGGGAACCTAGGAGGTACTCGTGTTGATTAAAATATTCTGTATCTTGTCCATATCAGTGTCAATATCCTGGCTGTGCTACTGTACTGACTTTTGTAAAATGTTACTTTTGGGGGAAACTGTTAAAGGAGCACAAAGGAATTCTTTGTATTATTACAATGGTACATGAACCTTCAATTACCTCGAAATTATAAGTTTAATAAAATAAGTATCAAAAAATTATTTGACCATATACGTCTGATATTTTTTTCTGGATATTCTACCTATTCCACTGATCTGTTTTAATGCCAATACCACACCCAGGCTCCTCCTGGCATCCCCATCCCTGTGCCTTGGCCTGGAAACTGTCAAAGGGCTGTGAGCTCGGGCAGTCAGGGGTTTATCGCTCTTATTTTCTGCCTCTCAGAGATCACTGTCTTACATTACTTGATGTCCATTGTAAGGCAATGGCTTGAAAATCAGTGTTTCATACCTTTTATCTGGTTTTTTCTTTTTTTTTTTTTTTTGGAGTGGGGGTGTTGTTTGTAAAGGAGGGTAGGCTGGTCTTTGTTACTCCATCCTTACCAGACGTGGAAGTTTTCCATACATTTCCAGATGGATAAATGGTGCATATCTAAATGCTATTGTATTCCTGTTTCATCAGATATACTTGAAAGTGATGTCACAGTTTTACTTTAAAATGTTAATATTTACATTACTCCAAAAATTACATTCTTTGCAATATCTAACCTTATGATGAATGGTTTTATACGTCAACTTAAAAAGAATTTTTATCAATATTATTCTGAGTGTACATAAACAAAACAGTGTAAAGTCCATTGTTTTAATTACTCAAGTGGTGTGTCAGTTTGAAACTAGTGACGTTTATAAGTATAATGGTCACATAGGGGCTGCTGGAGGTCTTAGGACCTGCTGGACTTGAGGTCCCATTTAAAGTCTATATTGTATGTCATAACAGGACCTGCCTTCTTCTTCTAAGAAGAAGGATCCCAATTCCTTCTTCTTAGTCCAGGCTTTGTCTTGAATTTCACGAAAAGGAAGTCTGCACCTAGTGTCAGCAGCAATCCTGCAGTAGGTGTCCGTTTTCCCCTTTGCTTTTCCTGTATGCCGTTGGTGATGGAATGCTGATGTTCGCAGAGCGAACGTTGGAGATTCGTGCAAGTTCCCATATCTTGGTCTTGGTCTTGATGAACTTAGACGCACACTCATGATGGATGAGTGTAAGCTTAGATCATGTTCAGAACAGTTGCTGCAGCAAGGCACAGTGAGATGATATGTCCAGTGTCACTGTTATCAGCAGTAGATCCAGAACTGGAGTCGGAGGCATCAGATTCAGCATCTCCTGTCTCTCCTCCACACCGGAGTCTTTAACCTAAGTGAGACAAACAACCCCTTGACCCACCTAGCCCATTATTCCTACTTTCACGTAAAGAAAGAACTTGAGTAAAAATTGTCACTGCATAAATTAAATTTTGCAGATGAGTTATTTATTACTTACATTTTATCAATAAGAGAAAAGATGATTCATGGTTGATCTGTGCGTAAGTCTTTAGTCTACTCATTGAAAAACAAACCAAAATGAAGCTGACACAATAATGCACCACTATATACTGTAAAGTTAACTAAACAAACATAAACAAATTAAGTCAATAATCATGTAGCAATATTTTTAGTAATTTAAATTTTAAAAATAAGAATATCAAAGATGAGCATGGTGGCAGGCGCCTATAGTCCCACCTATTCAGAGGCCAAAGCAGGGGAGTCACTTGAGCCCAGAAGTTCAAGTCCAGCCTGGCAACATAGTGAGGCTCTATCTCAAAAAAAAAAAAAAAAAAAATCATGAAATTCATGACCAACATAAACTGGCAGTTATTATAAAGCATCATTTCCTCAACTTTTAGTAATTTCAACCATGCACATGCACAGAAGGAAGCGTGCATCTATTTAGGAGAGTTCCTGTAAGTGCCCACTAAAAGAATGAAAACTTATAGAATTTCATGTGATTTTTTTCTGTAAGAACCAAAGAAAGACCTGGAAAGTAGGGGATTAAAGAGGAGTTTGATTTTTGACTCTGCTGGTGTGGTGGATTTATCAGAAAGATCACCCCAAATGACCTTTCTGACCAAATCAACTAAAACACTAGATAAAATATAAAAATGAAAAATTAAAATTAAAACAATAGCATAAGTTGGGCAGGGCTGATACACAATAAAACATTCTAAAGTCCTTGAATTATTAGGGTGAAGGTAATTAATGTCGCACTGTAAAATTAAGTATACCTGTTAACGTACCTGGCACAGCCACTTAAATAAGAGGGACAGAACACACAACTGCCAACCTGGTGATAGGAAATAAATGGAACCAGAAAAAAGACAAAAGAAAGTCAATGAAAATGATGGCATGAAAGAAGGAAATAGAAAACAGAGCAGATTTAAAAAAAAAAAAAAAAACACCTAAGATGATAAAAGTATATACAAATATACGAGTAATCAAAATAAATGTAACTATATAAACTTCAGTTACAAGACAGAAATGTCAGATTGTGTCTTTTTAAAACAAGCCTAACAATTTTTTACATTACAAAAAGATGCAACAAAAACTTAAGGACACAGAGACAGTTAAAACCTAAGGATAGAAAAAATGTACATTAGACAAATACTAACCAGAAGAAAGCTAATGCAGTTATTTGAATATCAGACACATTAGTTTTTGACAAAAGGTTCAATTTAGCAGTAAGATATAACATCTCTAAGCTTGTAAGTGCCTGATAAAATAGTCTCAAATTGTACGTAGAAAAAACTATCAGGAAACTAAGAACATTTGACAAGTGCACTACCAAAATGGAGGATTTAAACCACTTTTTTCATAAATAGGTACATCAAGCAGGCCAAAAACTCAGCAAAAATGTAGATCTGAACAACAAAGTTAACAATCTGGATCTAATAAACATTTATAGAACATTGCACTTAGCAATTATGCAGTACACATTCTTGTTAAGCACTTGCTAACTTCAGTAAATTTCAAATGGTAAACCCCATTCTCTGACCACAATTCAATTAAGTTAGAAATCAATAGCAAAAAGAAAATGAGAAAAACATCACACGTTTGGAAATAAAACCTCATACAATATCTGAATTTATGGATAAAAAAGGAAATAATGGGAACAAGATCATATTTAAAACTGAGGGAGGATGAGAATGACATTTATCATAATTTGTGGGATGCAGTTAAAATAGACTGACGTGGACATTTATAATTTCTGTGCTGACTTAGTAAAGTTGAAAGTGCACATATCCCAAAACAAGGTACTTCGTATCCTAGCTCTAGACCCCAGACGCAGAAACTCTTGTCCACACGCTGCACAGGAAATTATCTTTAAGAAGGTTGTAGAGGCCAGGTCTGTCCTAGAAAATTGTGATAGGTAAACGTGGTTGTGGTATTTACAGTGATAAGAGACAATATTTAACAACTTGCATGGTATAAGTTATTAATACATAAATCTAAGTAAAAATTCCTTTTTTTAGATAGAACATTATTATATTACGTAGTGCTTACCAAGCAATGTAAATTAGACTGTAAACTTTTTATCAACTCTAATAATTTCTAATTTAAAAAGAAATGTTAATTGTGGCAAAATGCAGATAACAAAAGTCACCATCTTAACCCTTCTCAAGGGCACAGTTCAGTGACATTAAATATATTCATATTATTGTGCAACCATCACCACCATCCATTTCCAGAATTATTTACATCTTGCAAAACTGAAGCTGTGCCCATTAAACCCTAACTCCCTATTCTCTCCTATACCCAGCCCCTGACAAACTCCATTCTACTTTCTGTTTCTGTGGGTTTCACCACACTAATTACCTCACATGAGTAGAATCACACTGTATTTGTCCTTTCATGTCTGGCTTCTTTCACTTAGCATAATTTCCTTGAGATTCTTTCATGTGCTTTCAGTTCTTCTGGGTATATGCCCAGTAGTGGAATTACTGGATCTTGTGGTAATTTTATTTTCAATTTTTTAAGGAATTGCCATATTGTTTTCCATAGCAACTGCACCATTTTACCTTCCCACCAATAGTGCACAAGAGTTCCCAATTCTCCACAGCCTCACCAACACTTGTTATTTTCCTCTTGTGGTTTGTTTTTTTGTTTTTACATAGTAGCCATCCTAATGGGTGTGAGGTAATATCTCACTGTGGTTTCTAATTTTTTTAAGTAATTATTTGTTCAATATTTTGTCTGCTGAAGCTGTTACAAGCAAAATGGTGCCATGATTTAACATGGAAATTTTTCTAGCTCTTTCACTAATTTCCCCATTAAGTTGGTAGCCATTAGGTGACTTGTAGTTATAAATAGTAGAAATTTTCTCTTACTATCAATGAAATTACTTATGGTTCTGAATAATTTCTCTGTTTCTGTGGCACAATAACTGTAAAAATGACATTCTACTTAGTAAAATAAGCCTGGCACAGGAAGATAAATAGTGCATGATCTCACTTTTATGTGAAATCTTAAAAAAAAAAAGAAGAAGAAGAAGAAGAACTCATAGAAACAGAGAGTGAAATGGTGGTTGCCAGAGGCTAGGGCAATGGGGAGCCAGTTGGGGAGATGTTAGTTCAAGGGTGCAAAGTTTCAGTTCGACAGGAGGAATAAACTCAAAAATCTATTGCACAGCATGGTGACTACAGTTAATAGTAATGTACTGTCTACCTGAAAATCACTAAGAGAGTAGAAAATATTCTCATCATGAAAATAATAAATATGTGAGGTGATGGATATGTTAACTAGCTTGATTTAATCATTCCACAATGTATACATATATAAAAACATCACGTTTTACATCATAAATATATACAATTCTGTCATCCATCAATTTAAAACAATTAAACATAATTTTTTTAATTCCAATCCTTACATAACTGCCTGTGATTTTTGTATATCTGTTTGTCTTTTATCAGATGAGTCTTCAATATCATTATTGAAATATTATATCTAATTAGCTGATTTTTGTTAGTTTTTGTTAACTTTCAAACCCAAGCTTGACAAGTCTTAGAATTCATTAAATTAAATATCTTAAATGTGTATTGTATTTTTTTCCTTTTCTCATCAAACAAAAACTGTATTTTCCTATAATTTATTAGGTATTTGAAAATGTTCTTTTAGATTTAATTTTTTTGGTGTCAACTGGTATTCTGTGTGTATGTAGTCAGTTTAAGCTAGTTATGATATGCATAACTAGTGGCTGGGGCCCAGGTGGCTCCAAGTTGGCCTCATTCTGGGATGAATAGCCCCATCTTCACACATGGGTGACTGACCTGCAGCAAGACCAAATGCACAGTTGCTACAGGCACAGGTGTGGAGGGCTGGAAGAGACACAACGTCCCTAGAAGAGGCAAGTCGCACAATTATCAATACAGTATGAGTCCATCCAGGGAAGGTCAAAAGCAGGCAAAACTATACAATGCGCTGCTCAGGGACTCAAATGCAGGGATTCAAAAACTGTAAAGCAAAGAAAGGAAAAAGATTAAGACAAAATTCAGGAAGCTAGTTAGCTCCATACGGAGAGACAGTGATGTGACTGGGGAGACCTAGAGCGGGTATAAGGGCATATCTCACATTATAGAATCTTTTGTAAAATAAGGGAATCTCTGCAGGTCACCATGCAGCATGCCATGTCCATGCTCGAATGTTCACTGCCCTCCCTGTTTTATAGCAGGGCCCCGACACTGACTCATATATTATCTAGATAGGACATTTTCAGTACTCCTGACTACATCCTACAAAAGGAGGGATTAACTAAGTTATTTGGAATTATCATGATTGGCTTAGCTGGCATTACCAATGTAGGGTAATTAAAGACCAACAGAATAATAATGAATGAGAAATGTTAAAATTTTCTGAAGCCATAGGATTGTTTCACCAATTACATTGGATTATTATTTTTAATTTTTTGGAGCTGTTTCTGTTGCTATAGAAATAAACAATAAGGCACATGACTGTGCCCTTTGGAAGAAGTCTTGCCTGCAGCCTCATTCTGAAGACAGCATCTCTGGAAGATAGCATTTCTGTGGGCATCAAGGGCCTGGAGGAGGCATTTTTCTCTTTCCAGGGGCCCAGGAGAATGTCTCCATTCTCTTGGGCAGCACCAGTCACCTCACTATGGTTTCCAGAGCCGGTAGCTGGTGCCCATTTTATGAATGCAATCTGGACCCTAGTCCCACCTCCTTCTTGTCCTGTGCAACCTTAGGCAGCATGCTCACCCTCCAGGAACCTCAGGTCCTGTCTGCAGTGCTGGTCACTGTGTCAGTGTGGCCTGAAGGAGGGAGGGCAGCCACATAGTCTAGGGTCTGATGGGCTTTCCCCAGGCCCTGGTGAGTCCCACAGCCTCTCCCCTCCACCACTCGCTGAGTCTACAGCCCAGTCGTGTGGGCCATGCCCTGTCTAAGGACACACACCCATATGACCTCATACCTATGTGACCTGTCTGGCTCCAGGTCACCCTGACCCCACATCTGTTCCAAAAACCAGTGCAAGTACCTGCCCACTTCCACATCAAACAAACTAACCGCCACTACCTATGCTGAATTTTGCACGTATTCCCTTGTTCTGTCAGGAGGTAGAAAGGAGGGGTACCTAGATTCGGGGGACTATACTCACCCCCAGTGGCCAGGGCTCTGGATTCCCCTTCACCAGATGTCCCAGGACAGCTCACAAACTCCCACCATCCCGGCCATAATCAGCCTTCCCTCTGGTAATTCTGGGACCACAGCAATGGACGGTGAGTTTAGGGGCTCCAATTTTCTCTGTGAAATCTGAAAGGACACAAGTGAGATCGTGATCTAAAGCTGTGGGAACACTTAGAACCTTCTCGGTCCCAATGGGAGGCAGCCAATTGTCCAAAGACACAGAGATCTCACAAGAAGAAGGAATCAGGGCAAAGCCCCTAAGGGCAATGCCAGGGAATTGGGAGGAGAAGGTCTCTGCTCCACCCTCCTCCACACAGCCCCTGGCCACCTCTCTCAGGCTGGGCTGTTATGGGCATGAAAGGAAGGCTTTGAAGAGAGTGGGCCACCCAGTGTTACTGAGTGCCTTCACAGGGCTGGGGGATCCTTCCCCTTCTGATGCAGCATCCTCTAGCACAGGCCCTCTACAGTGGGTAACAGGCACAGGTCCCTGGGACTGCCCACTGGAAAAGCAGGTGTATGGTGTCCATTATGGCAAAAGTAGCAGCTGCCATGCCTGGCCCATAAGACATAGTGGCAAAAGTCCTGAGACAGCATCCTGAACCTGACCCCGGCAGTGCCTGCTGCAGGGTCCTAGCATGGTGTCAGCTCTGGGGCAGCTCAGCACTGGGAAGGGGCAGCGGTCCTGGCCCCACAGGCTCTAAGCCTCTTGCCAGCCACCCCCAGCTCAACTTGAAATGGCTGTTACCATCCAGGATTAAATAACTTTTCTGTTTAAATGGGTAGAATTGATTTCTCAAGTCCCCAGCATAGACCATGTCCAACTGTATTTGCTTGTTAATCATGATGCTGGTTGTCCATCAAGAGATCAATAGCTTCTTTGATATTTCACAAGCCAGAGTTGTCCAGCTTTCCAGGGGACCCCAGGAAGATAATGACAGCACAGTTGCACACGATATCTGTTTCATGTGGACACCAGCCTGATCTGGGATAAGGCAAAGCCATGCACAGGGTCTGTGGGGCAGCAGGGGCTGCAAGCACAAGGGCGCACAGCTGGCCCTTGAGTGGCATCTGATCCTCTGTTTGCACCTTGTATATGTCACCCAGGACTTCAGGATCCATAGTGTTTGCAGGGAACCTTCTAGATGCCAGGGAGGTGATTGTTGCTAGAAATGGAAAAGCCAGTAAACATCGCAGGAGGAAGTGAACAGTGAACCTGGGCCTGTCTTAGTGTCTTCTCAGCTCCCAGGAACACTTTGGAGAGCCCTGCATCAGTAGCCAGTGTTTCATTCAGTCCAAATTCCTCATAACCATCTTCCTAGCTGATGGTATGATGTCAGCATTTGTCTCTGCGCCCAATCCCACGGTGGGGCTGTGAGTTACAGGCACAGAGCTGAGCAAGGCACAGGCTGTGTGTTAGGCTATTCTTGTGTTGCTATAAAGAAGTGCCTGAGGATGGGTAATTTAGAAAGAAAAGAGGTTTAATTGGCTTATGGTTCTGCAGGCTGCACAGGAAGCATGATGCCAGCATCTGCTCAGTTTCTGAGAGTCCTCAGGGAGCTTCCAAGCATGGCCAGTAGAGTCAGGAAGGCTCCCTGGAGGTAGTGATGTTTGATCCAAGTGTTGTCAGATCCACATCTAATCAGATGAGCAAACAGGGCATATGGGATTTCAGGCAGAGTCAACTGCATGAACAAAATCAAGGAGATGTGGAAAAAACACACAGTGAATTTCACAATCTTCCATTTTTATGTGGTTGGAACCAAGGCACCAGAGGTGCTTGGGTGGATCTTTTTGGGCCCCGTATGTGACAATGTTCATGAGGACATATTTGAAGAGCCCACTGGAACATAAAAGACAACAGTTTTGCCTACAGAACAGCTGGATTTGTGTCCTGGTTTTGTCACTCACTAGCTTAATAATCTCAAGTGCCCATTGGTTTTCTAAGACTCATTTTCCTCCTTTGGATGGAGTTGTAATCACTCCTCCCTTCCCAACTCCCAGGGCTGTTGTGAAGATGAGATGAGATCATGCATATTTTGGTGCTGGGGAAGCATCCCACTACAGAAAGACACAAATGGCACATTTAACTGGATCTTGCCACACGTGAAGACATCTACACTCACATATACGTACACTCACTTACCTAGGCACATGTACATGCTAAGCCACATGTTCCACACATGTGCACAGGTGACCAGGCAGACACACACCACAAGCACACACGTGCACTGCAGAGTATGATTGAGCATTAAAAGTCGTTATTTGCAATGAGAACTAATAAAGAAATGTATTAAAATGTTAGGTGGAAAGTGTAGGCTTCAAATCATATCAAAAGTGGGATAAAAATTATGTAAAAATGTATGTTGTTGAATGAATTGCGTCCCCTCAAAAAATACGTCAAGTCTTAACTCCTGTACCTGTGAGTGTGACATTGTTTGGAAACACGATCTTTGTAGATGCAGTCAAATTAAGATGAGGTCATGATGGATTAGGGTAGGCCCTAGTCTAATGACTTACGAGGAGAGAGAGATTTGGAGACATGCAGAGGTGTGGACACACACAGGGAGAAGGCCCTGTGATGAAGGAGCCAGAGATTGGAGAGACACACCTACAAACCAAGGAACACCAAAGAGAGCCGACAACTGCCAGACCCTAGAAGAGGTGAGGAAGGAACTGCCCCTGGAGCCTCCAGAGAGAGCATGGCCCTGCCAACACCATGATTTTGGACTTCCCAGCCCCTACAACAAGAAATAAGAATCTGTTACTTTAAGTTACCCAGTTTGTGGTCAATTGTTAGGGCAGCCCCAGGAAACTCATACAATATCGAAACAAAAAGCAGTCTGCCACCTGTGGTCCCACCTGCTGGGGAGGCTGAGGTGGGAGGATCGCCTGAGCCCAGGAGCTCGAGGCTGCAGGGAGCTAGGAAGGTGCTAAATAAGGAATTAGACAAAGGAATTAACCAAGTAATAACTCTTGTTCTTTCATCTCTGAATCTCTATAATCGTAATTATCTGAAATATCAATATTCAGCTTCTTCTACTACTTACATTTTTCAAACCCAAGCCAGATGGCACTGGTCATGCTCTGAGTGCTTCTATCTGCCCAGAAAGGTCCTGTGAGGCCTGTCCAGATGTGACAGTCTTGAGTTGGAAGGAATTTTGTTGTGTTCGGAGCTCTCAGGTAGTCCTAGCTAGCCAGCTTCGCAGGTGCGATGTTTCCCCTTTGGTCCAATGCATGTCAAAGATGAGGCTTAGACACTGTCTGATGCTCAGTTTATTCTGGCATCACTCTTACAAGATGGATATTGGGAGCAGGCTAGTGCCTTGGCTAGATTCAGTCAGGGGTCAGATGACCAGCTGACTGAGAGGGTGTCTGTCTGCAGACCATTCTCTGAGTTTGGGGGATTCTTCCCCTCACCACACCGTTTTTCTAAGAGGTGGGGTCATGCTATGTTTCCTAGGCTGGAGTGCAATAGCACAACCATAGGTCACTACAGCCAAGTTCCTGGGCTCAAGAGATCCTCCTGCCTCAGCCTCCCAAGTAGCTGGCACTACAGGCATGTGCCATTGTGCCTGACTTCTTCCATCCTTTTTTTTTTTTTTTTTTTTTTGAGATGGAGTCTTGCTCTGTCACCCAGGCTGGAGTGCAGTGGCATGATCTCAGCTCACTGCAACCTCTGCCTCCCAAATTCAAGCGATTCTCCCGCCTCAGCCTCCCAAGTAGCTGGGACTACAAGTGTGTGCCACCATATTTGGCTAATTTTTTATAGTTTTAGTAGGGACGAGGTTTCACCATGTTAGCCAGGATGGTCTCGATCTTCTGACCTCATGATCCACCCACCTTGGCCTCCCAAAGTGCTGGGATTACAGGCGTGAGCCATCATGCCCGACCTCTTACCCCTTTCTTAATCCTGTATTCAGTCTGGGTCCATTACCAGGTGTTTCTTTCATAAAGGCAGCTTAAGCTATTTCTGTAAGGGTGAGCTTACAGAAATAGTTTCAAGGTTTATGAAAGCTGTATCTGCACTGAGGTGGCCTTATCCCCTAGAAATCCTGGGGCCAGGGTTGGAAATCCCCAAGCCAGGTTGCCTCATGCTGCTAAGAGACACATAGTGTCAGCCCTGCAAGATGTTTGAGTGGGCCTTATGGCTATTGTTAAACTTACAGCCACAATATCTCCTACAGATCTACCAAAGAACTTTACAAATCAAAACATAGACCTTCCTGTAGCATAGAAGGTCTAGGAAGGTCTAGGAAGCATAGACCTTCCTAGTCTGTTAGGGAAAGTACAGGAGGTAGCTGAGTGTGGTGGAAGAAGATGCTGTCTGAGAGTCCCAACTGAATGCTGCCAGCCCAGCCTGTACTGCCGGCAGGTGACTCAGGCCATCACCCAGCTCCTACCTGGTGCTGCTGGAGTGCCCCTGTGCCTTGCCCACATGCCCCCAAGTCCCTCCAGGACCAGTGCTTTTCTACAGAGAGGTCTGTCCGCAGTCACAAGAACCTTACCAGTCCTCTTCCCATTGTCTGACTCTCTTGGCAATTTCACCTAATGAGAATTATACCAAAGGAGATGAGAATAAATAAAGCAGAGTAATCAATTACAAACCCAAGCCATGGATACTAAATCAAAGGTAAACTGAGAAATTTCTTTGCATTTAGTGAGACTTAAAATTTTTGTGATGGTTAATGGAATTCTGCTGAGTTGAAGGCACTGTCTTTGATGCTTAGACCTCATGAAAATTCAATTGTGTGCTCAATGACATTAGAAAAATACACTGATCTTTTTATGGGGTGTGCTTTATACAGATCCATAGTTCGTCAGACACCCTCTTCCTGCAGACTTGTACCAAACCATGCATGGTGATGATTCTTTTAAAACATCTTACCTAAGAGTGAAATGACTTTGCCTTTTCGTTGTATTTTCAATTTATTTCTGCCTCTTCCTTTTGTGGTTTCTTTTGTTCAAAAATCAGCATTGTATGCAGAATAGAAAGATGCAAACACTGGCATTGTGAAGCACTGGGTTCCAGTACCAGGCAAGTCTGGGCTCCCATTATATCACCTATGAAAAGTGGCAAGAAATAACTGTGTATTTGAAGGAGTTTTGCAAGCCTCGAGGGAGGAAATGCCTGTACAGTGCCATGTCCATGCATCTGCCTGAGGTTCTCCTGCCCTTTTTCCCTTGTCATTTTTGTCATTTTTAAACAGGAGATGGTCCCCCTCATCTCCTTTCACTCCACCCCAAACAAAAGAGACGATGCAGGAAGGGGAGGACCAGATAGGAGCAAATTGGAAAACAGTAAAGGCTGAAAGAGGAGCGCACCGGGCACAGTGGCGCGGTCGGTGCGCAGCTCTGGGGACTTCCTCAGGTTGCAGGGAGCATGGCTGGGCCTGGTGCAGAGGAGGCTCCCAGGAGAGGCAAAGGGATGTTGTTGTTTTGATAAGGGCAGGGGTTTAGGGGCAGTTGCCAGGCGAGAACTGGAGGGGGAAGAGGGATTCAGCAGAGGCTGGACCAGCTCCCGCTTGCTAGCTTCGTGCAGGAGGCTGTATCTCAGTTGCTTGGAAGATGGAAGGATTGGCGACGAGGCTGGAGGAACACTGGGCTGCGTGCACCAGCCATCTGGAGTAGTAGCTATTCTGGGCCCGAAACTGAAGAGACGGGGAGCAGGGTGTCCCCAGAACCATGGAAGAGAGGGTGCTAGCAAGTGGAGGAGGTTGGAGGGAAGGAGCAGAGGGGCGGAAGGCGGAGGCTCCAGGGGCTTGGAAGCAGATGGGTGTTCCGGGAAGGTAACCAGTGTTTGTTGGTTTCTGCGGAGGTAGCCTGATGCAGCCAAGTCCTACCGAGGCCCCGCATGGTCACAGCATCCCCATCAGGCAAGAGTAGGGCCTGTGGGGCCTCTCCTGCAAGTCCACGGCGACGAGAATGCTCCCTCCACCTTTGGGACGCGGAAGGGCTGGCGGGAGGGGGTTCTGCCTTTTCAGTTTATAGGAAACACATTAAATGCCCCTGCCCATGGCAGCCGTTTGAGGAGAGGGTCGGCTATGTGCCGTCCACGGGCTCAGCGCTGACTCTGACCCAGGAGAAAACAAGACCAGGGAGTGGCAGAGGCAGCGCCCCTGCTGAAGAGGTCCCTGGGGGTGCCGCAGCTCTGGCCCATCTCAAACTCCACCCTTGTGCGATCCGAGAGCAGAGCCTGCTACTCGCCCTTCCTATCCCATCTCATTGCCTTCTAATCACCACAAAACAAAAAAGCAAATAAAATTAAGTTGAGCCTTCTTCTCAGAAATAGCAGATTAGAAGATGCTATTAAAATAAAAGCTTTAAATACATGAAGAAAACAAGCTTAAAGCTTCATAGTGAGTGATGTAAGTGGTTTAAATTCCATTTTTATTAAAAGCAAAATACAAAGAAATGCAGCTTTCTACATGAAATGTCACAGATACTTACTTTCAAATCTTCATTTAAGTCGTCTCTTCCCAAAATACCCTGTTCATACTGCTACCTGCATTGCAGTATTATGTTTCTGGATGAGCAACTTCCATAAAGATATGCATTCTTTCTGAATTAGCATAGAGATTTAATGCAATTGCACTCCAGTGGAATTCATTTGAACTAAAAAATGTACTCCTAAAATTCATCTGAAAGACTAAATAATGAGATTGCTGAGAAACTTTTAAAAATGAAAAGTAGTAAGAGAGCTTGTCCTTTAGGGTAACTTTAAATGATTCGTTAAAAAAGAGAAAAGACTTTTTAAATATATACATATATAGCATTTAAAGACTCTTAGTTATGCTCAGAAGGGCGCTGCAAACCTCTGCCTCAGGATGCAGGTGTACAACTGGACTCCCTCCTCTGCGTCTGTCCGGTTCTAAGTCCTGCCTCTTTGGTCCCCAAAGGTGGATGTCCTCTGAGCGGTCATGGATGCTGGAGTGTCCAGATGTGCCCCATAGACAAGACACAGCTGCTATTTCCCCTGATTTCAATGCAAATGCACCCTTGTGTTCACACTGCTCCCTACTGTGCCTATTTTAAGGTGGGAGGTTCTGTCCTTATGGACAGAATGGAGAGGCTTCAGCCTAACTTTTGATTTCCAGAAAATTCCTTTGAGTTTAGATATTCTGAAAACAGGTGATTTGGAAACAAAGCCCTATCCTCACTTGCCCTGTCAAGTAGGATAGTCTTTCCATGGCTGGACAGAGCTTTAGAGAACAACTATTGAGCTGTAATTCTGATTTGCATTCTAAGAGAGGCGCAGTGTTAACATTAATTGTGTCCAGACAGTGCCCTGCTCATTTTGTCACTGTTACAGTGACTGTGTGAAACATACACACATGTTGAGTGGTGTTGGATGTTTGGGCTCTGGGCCTTGCAGGATTTGCCACTGGGCATCAGGGGGTAAGGGTTGCGTTTGGGGTCCAGAATGTGCCATTGCCCTGAGGAAGGAGTATTTACCTCAACACTTGGGAACCCTGCTTTACAAAAGACCTGCCCTTCCTCACCCATCTATTCATTTATCCAGTCATTCACATCAGTGTGGACTTAAGGTTATAAATATTATACTTTGGGTTATAGCACATTATTAATTTTGTTGCACAAATTGTTGCAGCATTGGCCACTGGGAGCTCTTCTGGAGTCTAAAGTACTAGCCTCTACACCATGGAACCTCACCACTGGGAGTTATTTTAGTTGGCCCCTGTGTCCCTTTGACATGCCTCCATTGTTTTGCTTTGTTTCATTTTGCTTTTTGAAGCATTTCCTTGCTTTTTCAATACAAGACACCTGTTTCCTGCCCTAGCCCTGGTGTCATCCATTCCTTTAAGGATCCCTGGTTCCTTTTCCTGAAGAATGGTATCAGAAACCAAGAAGTGGGCACTGGGTGTGCTTGTTGATAAAAAGGTATCATTGCTTCTAGCCTTCTTAGGAGACATAGCTAGGAATCATGTGTGTGTAATCCATGCACACACATGTACACGCACATCCATCCATATCTTTCTTAGGCTAAATAAGAGTTCATAATTATGTCTTCAATTTTTGTGCAGTATCACATGGCTTGTTCTAACCATCTCCCCCAGCTTTTCAGGGACATCTAACTCTGTAAGAAGTTTGCTCCCACTATCTACCATCCATTGACTTAATTTTTCAGGTCTGGTGTCCATGCGTAGTGACTTTAGAACCATTAACCCATGTCGCCTTGTGAGAAACAACTGCACCAATTAAAATGCCATCCTTATATACAGTTCCTTTTGTCTTACAAATGAGAGAAGTCTTACAAACTTTTCTCGTTTCCAAAGTTTCTTAGATCAGCACCTTTGCCCCACTCACTTCAGTGAAGTTGTTTCAAACATTTGTAATCTAGTCAAATGATTATGTCATATTCTGCACTTCCTCCTGGGGAAAATACACCTGAGCTGTGATCCAATATTAGAAGCCCACTGCTGTTACTAAAGTCCTGCCTCCAAATATTCATAAAGCTGGTAAAAGGACCCTGGACTACTGCTATTGAAAAATCTCCCATTTTTGCCAACAGAAACAGCTGAAACAAAAGAAAGAGGACCCCTGAATTTCTTTTATACCCTGCATGAATGCACCTAATAGGTGGAAACTAATTTGCACTGGAACAGGTGCAAAGCAATTTAAAAGTTTAATTTTTGCTTCCCAGCCTCTATAATAGAAGAAGACATACCTGGCAAGAGTTGGAATGTACCTGTGGGTGTCAATTCACCATTTCCACCACAGGTAACCAATGTGCAGTGCAAACTCCAGGCAGGAGGCAATTGTAACAATCCAGGTGAGAAATGATGGTAGCTTGGAATAGGATGACGACAGCAGGTGCAGAGATAGTGAAAAAAT
Organism: Theropithecus gelada; assembly: GCF_003255815.1. Classification (NCBI taxonomy): domain Eukaryota; kingdom Metazoa; phylum Chordata; class Mammalia; order Primates; family Cercopithecidae; genus Theropithecus; species Theropithecus gelada. The sequence goes on from NC_037670.1 coordinate 67,616,191, forward strand.
TTCAAGAATTAAGTTGTATGTTGTAATCCCAGCACTTTGGGAGGAGGATCACTTGAGCCCTGGAGTTTGAGATTAGAGTGATCTATGATTGCACCACTGCACTCCAGCTTGCATGACAGAGGAAAACTCTGTCTCTAAAATGTAAAATTAAAATTAAAAAAACTCCCCAGTTGGCAGGTGTTGCAACTCTTGAGTGTAAGATTTTATCATGTTAGACACTTGCTCTATTGCCCAAGTCATGACCATGTACCTGGAGCCCGCACCTCATTCCCAACTCAATTGTGCTTTGGCTCCCACAAGACGAAAAAGAAATCTCATATATATCTCAGTGATTCCTATTTCAAAGATGAAAAATGTCTTGTGCAGCTGAGCAAGGACCCTTGGAGTCTGCTTCTGGAAGTTTCATACCTTCCTATGCTTGCCTTTGCTTCCTTCCTCCCACAGTATCCTTTAACTTCATTTACAATACATGGAGCCTGCTAAGTCCTTTCAATGATCCAACCCCATGAAATTGCAGCACCAGCAGTTAAGTTTCAGTCGGGGCTACTGAATCTCTTATACAGGTGTTTTTTTCTTTCTTTTTTTAAACCTTCGATTCAAGGAGGGAATTGGGTAAGAGCAGAATTCAAATCCCTTTCTTCCCAGGAGGATCTCTTCCATACAAATTTGTTTATGTGTTTGGGGGAAGGGGCCATCTAGTCTTATCTGTTAGTAACTAAGGTCCCAATTCCAAAGGAAATGTTGGAGGATGGGGTGATAATTCACCCCCAGCAGGGTCTGAATCTCAAGCCCTTACACAGCAGAAGGTCCTGCTTCTCCATGTGATCAGTGGGGTCCCATAGGCAGTGGGATGTTTAAGCAGATTACTTGCAGGAGGAACAAGGAGAACTTAGAGCTGCTGATAAAATGATTTCTTAAGTTGGCATTTGTTGTGGCAAGTTGGCCATAAAGGGACCAGGAATCTGGTCTCTTCCATGTCCCACTGCTGATCTGGCTCAGGCTAGGTGTAAAAGATGATGCCAGGTTTTAGTGTCTGCAGATGGTTGTAGAGTTCAATTTCAGGCTGCCATTTACTGAGACAAGAATGACTGTGAGGGGGTAGAGAGCAGAGGAAGGAGGTGTGGAGAGAGCTAAAATTCAGAGATTAAGTGTGAACACTTACATGTGCAGTGTGTCTCAGGGTTCCAAGTGGAGATGGAAGAGTGGAGTCTGAAGTTGGGAAGGAGTTCAGGTAAGTGGCATAGATGAGTGTTACCATTGCAGCTGATAGTGTTCAAAGACATTGGATGACATGAGATCACCTGGAAGGTGAATATGGAAAGAAAAGAGAAGAGGCCTGAGGACTGGGCTCTGGGGACCTCCAATTTTTAGAGGTCAGTAAGTTAAGAAGAATATAAGACATTGATAATGACAGAGTTACAAGTCCACCAGCTTTGTATGCCCACTGTCCAGTAACAAACCAATACACCAAGACAGCAGGATTTGCAGCAGAGGAAAAATTTAATGGTCACAGAGCAGCCAAGCAAGGAGATGGGAGGAACTCTCAAATCCATCTCCTGGTTCGGGGACAGTGGCTCACATCTATAATCCCAGCACTTTGGAAGGCCAAGGCAGGTGGATCACCTGAGGTCAGGAGTTCAAGACCAGCCTGACCAACATGGTGAAACCCTGTCTCTACTAAAAATACAAAAACTAGCCAGGTGTGGTGGCACACATCTGTAGTCGCAGCTACTTGGGAGGCTGAAGCAGGAGAATTGCTTGAATCCAGGAGGTGGAAGTTGCAGTAAGCCAAGAAAGCACCACTGTACTCCAGCCTGGGTGACAGAGTGAGACTCCATCTCAAGAAAGAAAAAAAAAAGAAAGAAAGAAATCCATCTCTTGGAGGAGTTCTGGGCTGGGGGTTTTAAGAGGGCAAGGGGCTAGAAGATTGGAGTCATTGCTGGTCAGGGTATGGGGAATAAAATCATTAGGATGTGGAAACTCCATTGTTTGGTGAGTCAGCCCCTCGTGAGGTCCTTCAGACCACTGGTGTCAGTAGTTTCACGATTATGCAAGACCTTGAAAGAATATCTCCTTGAAAGAAAACTTCACATTTCACAGTGCTTAAGTTGTTAGCTATCGGGCACTTAAGGTGAACTCTAATCTCGTGACAGGGTCCTCATGATTCTGGGGCAATGGGCACTGAACAATCATGAGGAAGCAGGTCAGAGAGCAGGCTGACCCAAAGATTAATGCTGAACGTGTTGCAAGCTTGGTTTATTTTTATTTCTTCCCCTCTTTCTTCCATGATTAATTTTGTAAAGTTTATGGGGATGGTTTCAGAGGGCAGTGCAGAGGCCAGTGATAGTGGTTCAGCAGGCTGTGTGCTTCTGAACTTCATGGTCCTGGGAGTGGGATTGAGACAAATTGATTCATAATCTGACAACTTTATTCCTCCCTCATTATGTCCCGCAGCATGTGAAGAACCCTCCAAACTGAGTTACATAGGAGTCTTTCTTGTAGCTCTCTGATCATAATTTTTTCCACACTTGAATGAATTTTTAAATACATGCAATAAAAAGCATGGCTTGCTACCAGACACTGGGAGATCAGAATTACATTTTTGAGTCTGCTAACATAGACTCATGGGGTGATCTGTTAGCTTTAATTTTATCTCCAGACACCAGACACCTCTTCCTCCATCCTGCAATACACAGCTAATTCTTTAAATTACATCTGTTAATCTGAGACGATCAGTATATATCACAATTAGTTAAAATGATAAGGAGTTATCCTAATGAAAGTAAATATCCTGCCAACAATAGTTTCCTTCTTTGAATGCAGTGCTTGGTTTTCCCCTACTTGGATTTCACAGTGAGGATTGGTCTGTTTTGAAATCCAAAATGGCAGGAGAGAAAATTATTTTGGGTCAAGTGGTATCTACCCTGTGCATAGCTGTGTCCAGTTGGGAACGATTTCCAGTAACACAGCCATGCTAACTTCCATAACTGGAAGAGGAGCACAGGAAAGCACAGATGTTGTGTAGATGCTGTGTAACAGAGGTCTCACAGACTTGAAAATAAGTGTCTAAAGAAACCAGCCCACAACAATGTAGCCCCTTGGAATGTGTCTCCTGAAATAAACAAACCATTAAAAAAATAAAATTATAATTACAGAATCTGTGCTGGACAGAGAGGTATCTTGAGAAATTAAATTTTGAGTGAGTCCTGAACTACATCACGATGCTTCTGCAGACTTGGGGATGGTAAGTGTGAGAAGAAAACTCTGATTTTAGGCAGCTCTCTCTCTCACTTTCCTGCCAGCTGTTTTAGTGGGAACCCTATGTCCTCCCGGGTCTGAAGTGCCAGAGGTGTGGTTGGTTCCACATTCCATTGCCACTGGCCACAGAAGCAGCCTGGCCATTTTCCTCCATGTGCTCTCCAGCTCGTCCACATCGACCAAGCCAGAGTCTCCTACCTTGTTCAACACACTCGTCTCTATTGCTGCAACCCAGGATCTACTTGGCCTGCTCAGCAACTTCCTCTATGGGAGTACCACACATAAGCCTATGGTTCATGGAATTTTCTGCTGTTAAGCCACACCTATTTTTGTCCATGACCACATGGAGCTCAGGGCTCTGGTCCTCAGCAGTGAGATCAGGGTATCAGGACCAGGAGTAATCTGGGCTTGCCCCAGGGTCTGGCTTCGCCTCTCTACTGCCACCCCAGGTTACACAGATGGCTTATCTATAGAGTGAAGTGCTTGGGGTTGATAGTCCCTAAGTCTCCTTCCTGCCTTGATCTGCCAGGTTGGAGGCCATACTCAGAACCCAGGGTTGAATGATTTGGTGGCCCACCATCCTCCTGCACTGAGCTCCATATGATGACCACCTGGGGATCTTGCCATTTCCTGAATGTGTCTTGTTCTTAAGTCCTCCCACCTTGGCTTCTGCTGTTTTTGCTGCCAGCATTGCTATTCCACTCACCTTTCTTCTGATGAAATTTCAGTCTTCTGTAGAGCCTGGAGACCCCAGCAGAGTCATGCTTTATCCCCTCCATGGGTCCCATTATCATGGGATCCTTGGAGTGTTGCTTTGCCAGCCAGAAACCTCTGTGGCTGGCAGCACCTTCTGCCTGAGTACTGCTCACACTTGCTGTGTGTGTTCCTCCCACTCAGCCCGGCAGGCTGCGCTCCGCTCTAGCTACTGGCCCGGATTCCACACCTGCCAAGGGCGAGCCAGGCAGAGTGGTGAGGGGTGTGAGGGCAAACAAGTGCAGGGTCAAGCCACAGGCATGCTGGCTGTTGTAGCAGGGCAAGCAGCTCCACCAGGTAAGACTGTGGCTGGACCAGATGTACTGCACACAGCTTCTGCTGCAGGCACCCGTGTCTGGATGAGGGGAACTCAGTGGCACCCGGAAGCTTGGAGCCACCAGGAACCACAGAGCCCCAAAGAGGATGTCACAGCCCCAGCTCAGGAAGGTCCTAGGTCTAGGCTCCCTGAAGGGCCGCAGCTCTTCTCTCCTTCTTATCACCTGAATGTGCTGAGGTGGCGAGGTGAGGGAGGGGTGTTCAGCCCTGTTTGTGTTATTACAGCTCTTTCAGTCCTGCCATTTGGTGTGTCCCACATTCTTGGCTGTCCAGGAAGAATGAGGTACACACACAACTGGAGGGTGAGCAAGGCAGAAAGGAGCTTCATTGAGCAACATAACGGCTCTCAGGAGACCCAAGGTAGGTAACCTTTGCACAGGCAGGTCATCCCAATGCCTGTAGCCCTCAGCAAAGAGGAAAACCGGGGGTGGGTAGCTCCTATCCACAAGCAGGTCACCCCAATATCTCTGTGTGTCTGGCCGGTTGCGGTCGGGGTCGGGGGAAGGGCGAGGGGGAGGGGAGGTTTATGGCCTTCAGAAGGGAGGAAGTGTGTGCTGATTGGTCTATGGGTGGCCATGGGCGGACCTGGAAAAAGCACCATAAGTTCTCACTCGGGGCGCAGACTGAGGGAACTGACAGCCCAGCCCCCATGCTTCAGGCCATCTCTGGCCTGAAGGTGGGGCTTCACCAGGAACCCACTCCTTTCTTTTTTTCCTTGAGACGGAGTCTCGCTCTGTCGCCCAGGTTGGAGTGCAGTGGCGTGATCTCGGTTCACTGCAAGCTCCGCCTCCTGAGTTCAGGCCATTCTCCCGCCTCAGCCTCCTGAGTAGCTGGGACTACAGGCGCCCGGCACCAAGCCCAGCTAATTTTTTGTATTTTTAGTAGAGACGGGGCTTCGCCGTGTTAACTAGGATGGTCTTGATCTCCCAACCTCGTGATCCGCCCGCCTCGGCCTCCCAAAGGGCTGGGATTACAGGCGTGAGCCACCGCGCCCGGCCGAAACCCACTCCTTTCTACCCAGGAGCCTGTCTGCCTCCTGCTGCCATCAATCATGTCGTCCATGGTACCCAGGCTGTTCGTTCTGAGGGTTACCTAGAGGCCGGTGAGGAGCCGCCTTCAGTTCCTCTCGGCCTTTCTCCCACACTTGTCAGCGCCCAAAGTCTGGAGGAGGCCAAGGCAGCAGGGGGCTGGCCTCTCAGCACCACCCCAAGTACGCGTACACCTGCCAGGATCACAACAGTGCCCAGGCCCGGCCACAACTTTGCTCCAAAATCAGAGCGGGCACCGGGAGTAGGGAGAGGCCAGACAGTGGGAGCACGCACTTCCGAGCCTGCAGGGGGAGGGGGTGCTTCCTGGGCCCCCCGAAAGTACAGGGATGCCCAGGTCCCCAGCCTGGGCTGGGTAGCTGCAGTTACGCCCGGGAGGGCGGGGCTCCCACCCCGCCAACTTGGAAGGGGGCGGGGCTCCGACCTGTTCCTGGCTTCCGCGGCTCCATGGAGCACACAGCCCTGGCCGCACCTTCCCCACTGCAGCCAGCATCTTCGCAGTGGCTGCTCCAGACAGGCCACCGCTGCCATCATCACTGTGCCCTCCATTATTCATTCATGGGACTGCTTCCTCTACATGCTGAACCACATGGGGACCAGTTTTTTGTCTTATTTTCCTCCCTGCTTCCAGCATAAGGCTTGGTGTTCATCTCATGAACTTGAGATGAGTGAATGAAGGAATGAAAAAAATAAATAAATACTAACAATTGACTAGTTGGCACTGTGTATCTTGTCCAGGAAAGCCCAACCACTGTGAAGGCATCAGAGGCTCAGAAGCCCTTCTTCCTGTCATGACCCCGACTTTGGCCTCCTCACCTTTAAAATAGGGATAATAATCCCTGCCTTGCCAGGTGCCTTAGGGATGAATGGTAAAGTGAACATCACCTGGTTCTTGGCAGTTTACTCCAACCTCAGAAGAAACAGTAGAGGAAAGAGAGTTCCTATCACAATCTTGTGGCCCCGAGATTGTGAGAGCCACCCATGGCCTCAGAGCAGCAAGGAGGCTTACCCACCCACAGAAACCCCCAGATACTGGCTTCTAAGACCAACACTGGGCTCTATTTTAGTAGCAGGAATCTGAAGGTACTGTTTAAATTGCTGGAGAGCAGAAGTAACAGATCCCCTGGAATTGTTCATCTAAAGCTATTTTTCACAGGAAGAAATGAGAGTCTTCCTCGAAGCTAGTTTTAAGCAGTGCCACAGACAGCTTCCTGGACTTTTGAATTCCTGCAAACCAGTTCATCTAGATGTATCTTGATTTATTCTTTCACGAGACCTTCCCTGAGCAACCACTGTGTGAGCTGTGGGGAGCCAGAGGACTCAGCCTTGTGGGTGGGGGTAGGCTTTCCACCTGTCAGAGACCTCTGGGAGCTCTGGTGCTGCCACTGTATGTATAGAAGGTAGGGTCCCTCCTCCTTAGCACTGATTGTTACAAGGAAAGGAAAAAGCCCCCGCCTCAGAGAAAGGGTTCTCCTTGAGTTTGTGTTTGAATGATACAAAAACTATGAAGGGATGACGTAAATAGGATGGGGCTCAGGGGCAATACCAAGGTGTAGAAGCCAAGATTGAGACTGGTACATGCACTAGTATGAGACGATGACCAAAGACTCTGCCCTCCTCTCTGTAAAGGTAGCTCATCTCAAAAAGAAACCTTAGCATTTCACAATGCTTAAGTTGTGATCTATAGGGTAGTTAAGGTGAACTATAATCTTGTGACAGGGTCTGTATGATCCCAGGGCAATAGGCACCGAATATCTATGAGGAAGCATGGATGTTCTCAATCCCATTGGTATGTTGACTGTTATCTCAGAAGATTAATTTCTTTCGATCCATTTCAATAACTATAGACTGAGCACACGCTGTGGGACAGCCACTGTGTTGAGCACTCAGAGATGCAAGATGCATAAGACACACACTGTTCTAATGAAAAACTCTGGATTCCAGGCTTGGCCTGAGGGCTACAACTCTGCCCACTAAAGTAACCCCAAAGCCAAGCCTCTGACAGCTGTTGACCAGGTACATGACCTAACCCTGGCCAATCAGATAATGGAGGCCAGGCACAGTGGCTCATGCCTGTAATCCCAGCACTTTGGGAGGCTAAGGCAGGCAGATCACTTGAAGTCAGTTTAGACCAGCCTGGCCAACATGGTGAAACCCTGTCTCTACTAAAAATCCAAAAAAATTAGCTGGGCATGGTGTCAGGTACCTGTAGTCCCAGCTACTCGGGAGGCCTAGGCAGGACCCGGGAGGTAGAGGTTGCACTGAGGCAAGATGCCAAGATCACACTACTGCACTCCAGCCTGAGTGACAAAGTGAGACTCTGTCTCAAGAAAGAAAGAAAAAAAAAAAAAGAAAGAGAGAAGAAGAAGAAGAAGAAGAAGAAGAAGAAGAAGAAGAAGAAGAAGAAGAAGAAGAAGAAGAAGAAGAAGAAGAAGAAGAGGAGGAGGAAGAAAAAGAAAGCAAGAAAGAAAGCAAGAAAGAAAGGAAGGAAGGAAGGAAGGAAGGAAGGAAGGAAGGAAGGAAGGAAGGAAGGAAAGGGAGGAAAGGGAGGAAAGGAGGAAAGGAAGTAAGAGAGAAAGAGGAGCCAAGAGCTGGAAAAAAGGAGATTTTGATGTGTTGATGGCAGTGTTGTTTTGCCTGTGGTTCAGGTTCCTGCCCTCCCTTTGCTTCTGTTTATTTCCCAATCTGCCAAATATCCTTTCAATGAATCCTGGTCTGATTGAATCAGTCAGTTTCTGTTCCTTGAAACTAGGGCTTCATCTCACTTAGGACCCTAACTCATACAACGTATTCTCAATTAACCCCAGTTTTCCTAAAAGTTTTGGTAAGAGCCACAGTTGTTCTGGGGAAAATTGGGAAAGTACATATGCATTTCAATTGAAGTGGCAGAGGAGAGGACTGTGTCCCCTTGTCAAGGGAGCATTCATCCACAGTCTCCAGAGATGGCAGATAGACCCTAAAGAGTGATCATATCATAGGATCATTAGACTTGGAGCAAGAAGAGGAAGCCATGGTGGACCATGACTCCCGCGGGATACTTCTTTATCCTGGTGGATGGTCTAATGCCTAAGTATTGGATCCAAGACCAGGTGTCTCTCTCACAGGAAACTTGTTTATGCTAGCAAGCTTGTGGCTCTTGTCTTACCTGTGTGCAGTTAATTCCTACCAAGATAGCCACTCTCCAGGAGAGCCTTGACCAGAGAAGAAGTTAGGTTTGGGCAATTCACCAAAACACACAAAGTAACAGAAGCAGTTTATTACTTACAAATCCAGAGAGAAGAGGGCAGGACGCCTCACCAGGGCTGATGGGAAGAAGACAGTCATCCAGGAAACACACATTCAACCTCTGGATGGGGAGCAAGAGAGAGGGACTTGTGGGCAGAGGCTTTTATTGGGGTCCACGACATTACCAAGGCAGGTTTCCCAAGGGGAGTCCTAATTGAGTTTAGAGCAAGCAAGCTCCACGGAGTCATACAGCAACTGAGAGGTGGTCACTGTGACATATCTGCACAGTCCATACAGGGTGTGGGAGTCATTGGTGTGAGTCAAGTAGGTTGCATCCAGCTGTCCCACAGGGAGGTGGTCACCAGGAGGTGGTTGCATAAGGCAGAGGTCTGGATTGATCACCTTGAGAAACTGGGAGCAGGTAGAGAAATGGAAACTATGTCAAGAGTGACTTTTTGTCAAAAAGAAGTCCAACTTATATTCAAAATGAATGCCAGGGCAACATATAATTATAGGAATTCACTACAATAAGATGGCTGACATGACTATAGTAATATCAGGCAAAAAAGGCCTTAAGGTGAAAAACTTGACCAGGCACGGTGGCTCATGCCTGTAATTCCAGCACTTTGGGAGGCTGAGATAGGCAGATCACTTAAGCCCAGGAGTTCGAGACCAGCCTGAGCAACATGGTGAGACCCCACTCTACAAAAAATACAAAAATTTGCCAAGCATGGTAGCCTGCACCTGTAGACCTAGCTACTTGGAATGCTGTATGGGAGAATCACTTGAGCCCAGGAGGCAAAGGAGGCAAAGTTGCAGTGAGCTGAGATTGTGCCACTGCACTCCAGCCTGGGTGACAGTGAGATCCTGTCTAAAAAAAAAAAGATGAAAATGTTTACGAGAAAACAAAGGATCATTCTATAATGATGAAAGAGCCAATTCATCAGGAAGGTATAATAATTACAAACATATATGTATTTAACAGAACCCCAAAATATGAAAATGTAAACCCCAAGAGAACTCAAGGGAAAAAATAAACAATCCATATGGGGTGTAGGAGTCATCAGGGTGAGTCAAGTAGGTTGCATCCAGTTGTCCCACAGGGAGGTGGTCACCAGGAGGTGGTTCAATACCTCACTCTCAATAATGGACAGAACAACTAGACAGAAAACCAAGGATACAGGAGATTGGTGCAACTCTATCAGTGAAATTCTTCTCAAGCACACACAGAGCAGTCTCCAGAAAACACCATGTGGTAGGCCATAAAACAACTTGGGAGCAAATGCAGGACCATCTGCTGCTTCACACCAGTGAGGTAAATAAGCAAATGAACAACAACAACAAGACTATGGAGGCCCTGGTAGGTAGAAAGGTCTACAACTTCTCTTCCACACTACTGCTTGGAGTTTCTAAACTCAGGGAAGACTTAGGTCCTCCTATTAAGGGCTGGCAACTACTTAAATCAGATCCACCCAGAATAGTCTACCTTTTGATTAACTAATGTCAGCTGACTTTAATTACATCTGCAAGATTCCTTCACAGCAGCAGCCGGATGAGTGTTCAATTGAATAATTGGGAACAGGTGTACAAAATGGCTGCTTCCTCTCTTACATCCTCCAGCTTTCACAAGGGAATAGCCCTTATAGTCCACCCTAATCGGAAAGATACTAGAAAGGAACTGGGGAATGTAATATAACAGGTGAATACATCAATAATTTAAGATATTCCTACAAGAAAACCCAGGCCCAGATGGCCTCATTGTTGAATTCAACCAAACATTTAGAAAATAAATAATACAAATTCTTTACAAACTTTTCCAGGAAATAGAGGAGGAGAGAATATTTCCCAGCTCATTCTATGAGGCCAATCTGTGAGACATCATAAGAAAAGACAACTGTGGGAGTTCAGTCAGGCTGGTAGGAAAAAATTTAAGATGAAGTTATAGGATATAAATACAAACCCTCTTGGAAGGCCTGGAGGTTTGCATAAAGTGTTTGGCTGAAGGCAGCAAATCCACTTAATTGCTTAGGGCATGTAATACATAGGAATGTACCGGAGTTTATCTAAAGAACTTGTTTACTCATGTGGTCCTAAAACTAACCTTTGATCACTCACCAGCAAGATGGTTCTCCCAGGGTTGGGGGGGCGGGTGACAAGATTAATTACCCACAGGTGTGTTGATTTAAAACCTTTGTCATTAAATCTGTGCTGAATAAATGCCCGCAGGGCCAGCTAGTCAGGGCCGTGGCTGCTGACTCTTTACAGCACCTTCCTTGGTGACTGTGAGTGACTCTCAAACTCCTAGCCACTCTTTCACTGAATATCAGTGTCTGGGTACATTATTCATCCATCGTGCAACCTGGGGTCTGCAGGACAGACCCCCCACGGACAACTATAAACTAACGTTCCTCATGAATTGGACACAAAAATCCTCAATAAAATATTAACAAACCAAATCCAGAAACATATAAAAAGGGTTATATTCATCATTAGGTGGGCTTTGCTCCAGGAATTCATAATTAAAAATCAATTAATACAGAAAATAAATAGAATCAAGTGGGGGGAACCCATGATGCAGAGAAAGCATCTTACAAAATGCAACACCCACCTAAGATACAAACTTTAGACTAACTGGCAATGGAAGGGAACTTCCTCAGCTTGATCAAGGACATTTATGAAAAGTCCATTGCTACCTCGATGACAGATTGATACGTGCAGCAAACCACCATGACTCATGTATACCTATGTAACAAGCCTGCACATTCTGCACATGTAGCCCAGAACTTAAAGAAAATTTAAAAAAAAGAAAAATCCATCACTAATATCATACTTACAAATCAAGGAGCAAATATTTTCTCCCTAACATCAGGAAATGGCAACTACATCCAATCACACCACTTTTGTTCAACATTGTATAGGAAGCTCTAGCCAGTGCATTAAGGCAAGAAGAAGGAATAAAAAGCATCCAAATTGAAAAAGAAAAAAGAAAAACTGTCTTTATGTACAGATGACATGGTCCCATATGTGTAAATCCTAAGTAATCCACACCCACAAAGAGATCCCTATAAGAACTAATGAACAAGTTCAGCAAGGTTGCATGATACAAGATCACTATATAAAATTCAATTGCATTTTTACATACTAGCAATAAAGAATCTTAAATGAAATTAAATTTCTATCATAAAATCATCAAAAATATTAAATACGAATAAAAATGTAAAAGAAAGTATAAGACTATAAATATTTCTGAGGGAAATTAAGATCAAAATAAATGAGGAAATGCTCTATGTTCATGAACTAAAAGACACAGTGTCATTAAGATGGCAATTCTTCCCAAATTGATCTATAGATTTAACATAAACCCTATAAAACCCCAAGAGGCTTTCCTGTAGAATGAACAACTAAATTCCCCAAAACAGCCAGTCTTGAAGGAAAAAAAAAAGAAGAACAAAGAGGACTATGCTTCCCGATTTCAAAACCTACTATAAATCTAAATCATCAGTACAGTGGTGCTTGTATAAGGATAGATATGTCAATCAATGAAACAGAACAATATGGTCCAGATAATCTACAGAACAGAATAAAATAATGAGTCTTTATAGCTATGGTCAACTAACATTCAACAAAGTTGTCAGAGTAATTCAATGGAGAAAGGAATTTGCAACAAATGATATTGGATAAATTGAATATCCACATGCAAAAAGATAAATCTAAACTCCTACTTAACGTCATAGTCATACGAACAAGGTAACTCAAAATGTATCATAGACTTAAGTGTAAGCGCTAAGCCCGTAAAACTTTTGACACAAAACAGGAAAAATCTTCATGACCTTGGGTTAGGCAGACAGGATTTAGATATGTCACAAGCATGATTTATAAAAGAAAATAATGGATAGATTGGACCTCATCAACATTGAAAACTTTTTATTTCAAAAGACACCATTAAGTAAATGAACTACAAATAATTTTGTTCAGCCTGTGGTTTATTCAAATGATTTGATAAATTGGAGCAGTTTCTTTGTCAGTCCTCCAGTAGCCGCCTTTATGCCCTTACGGGTTTCCTATTTCAGTGATAGGGTCAGTTTTTTGTTTTCATTTTTTGAAGGCCACTAGGAGGAGCCTGACCCAACTCTTTTAGAGGGATGGTTGGGACATCTCCTCCACCTCCCTACTTTTTCCCCAAGATGAGACAAGCAGGGTCTGACTTGAGAAAGACCTTTATTTCTCAGCCTTCCCTTGGGGAGATGAGGAAGCCCTGTCTCCATTTTGCAGTGCCAGTAGAAGAGCTAGTACACTCTTATTCACATCAGATGCCTTCCAAGACCCCCGGCGGATGCCTGAAACCACGAATAGTACCAAACCCTATATACACTGTTTTTCCCTATACAATAACGTGTGGGTACAGCATGGATATGCTAGACAAAGGGGTTATTCATGTCCTGGGCAGAACAGGGTGAGGCCGCCTGAGATTTCATCATGCTACTCAGAACAGTGTTCGATATAAAACTTATAAATGGTTTATTTCTGGGATTTTCCATTCAGTATTTTCAGACCATGGTTGACCATGGGTAACTGAAACCGCAGAAGGTGGAACCTTGGATATGGGGGGACCACTGTATAGAGAGGAAGAGATTGTTGTTGGAATAAGGAATTGAATGCAATTGGGCATGAGACATGTTTTTGGGTTGATGTAAATTTCTAAAATTAGATCTTGGCAATGGTTTCAAAGCTCTGTAAACTTACTAAGAATCATTGAATTTTACAGTTGGTAGAGTTTATGGTATGTAAATTAGACTTCAATAAAGTTGTTTTTAAAAAACTTCTGTGACCAATTTATCAAGCAGTTTGAACATTTCTCAACTGCTTTGTTTTCCTCCAAACACAGCCTCAAACATCCTCTTCTCTTCACTGCCTTCTCCAGGTTCCCACAACACAATAGCTCAGGGAGATTCTGTGGCTGGAAGAGTCTCAGTTAGAAATTAGGACTTTCTCACATTAAAATCCTGATCTCATACAAATCAAAACTTCAACTCAATATCCAATTACAAGTCTCTTTGTTCCTTCTGCACTATCCTGAACTCTGTCACGGGCTCCTGCTCTGGGGAAGAAGGACTGGTTTCTCGGGCCACCTTCCTCTGCCTCCTTCCCATCTTCCTCAGTGGCTCCCAGGTCTGTTTTCCCCCCCAACATGTTGGGAGAAAAAGGAGCCAAGCTCTCTGCCATTATAGGAGGGGTTGTTGCCCAAGCCACTCCAAGAGGCTTCAGATGCCACGCAGAGGAGCCGTAACTGGGGAGCCTGCAGGAGGAAAGACCAGGATTTCACTCTCCAGGATGGGGTTGAACCATGCAGATGGAGTTCTCGGGGGAACTCAACCTAAGATACTGCTTATCTCTTGGGAAACTCTGAAGGCAAGAGGCAACTTAGAACAACCCAGGATGCCCGGTGAAGAAGGGGCAAATCTGGAAAGAAACAAGAGGTATTACCTAAGAACATGGGTCTGTGAATTATGGCCCCATGGGCCAAATCCAGCCCACACCTTTTTGTATACTCACACGCTAGGATTATTTTTACATTTTTAACAGTTTGATGGAAATTAAAAGAATACTCTTTCATGACACATGAAAACAATATGAAATTCAGATTTAAGTGTCCATAAAGTTTTATTAGAACACATTTGCCCACATTTGTTTACACTGTTTTGTAGGAAAGGTTTGCCAATCAGTTTAGAACACTAATGGCTATGGGCTGTCTGGTTACTCAGGTGTTGCGCACGTTAGGCCTCCAGACTCAGGCAGGCTGAGTAGCACACTGGAGGCAGGCACTGGCTCACTCCCCGGCCACGTCTACCTCGAGTCACGAAGTCATTTTGAAGACTTCATTACTTATGCCCTGTGATATTATTCCTAATGCCTCTGGCCTCTCCAGTCATCCTAGGAAGAGTGATATCTGTTTTCCAATATGTGGTCTTCCTGATATCTGATCAAAATTCCCTCGGCTTTTGTAACCCATCATCTTGGCTGATTCCACAAAGCAGAGATCACATCTTAACTTATCCTGCAGGACCGCTGTTAGTCCAAGTCCAGTGGGACTCATTGTGGTTCTGTTTACAGGATCCATTTGGACAGGACACTTTTTTTTCCGTGCAAACAAGTGTTTATCCTCATGATATATGACAGGAAACAGCTGTGCATTTTATAACAATTGGCTGTTAAGAAAATTGTGTTTTGCAACTATACCAGATGATGGTTTGACTCCTATTGTGATGTTGGCCTTGTGTGAGGTTCCTACCCTGAGGGGCTCCTGGTCTGATGGAGGAGAAGCGGCACGAACAGAAATGATTAAAACATAAGCCCAAAGATCAGCGTCCTCGTGCTTAACACAGGGTGTGGCTCAGGGAGTGAGTTTTTTTTTAATATAGATCAATTTGTGCAGAATTGCCCTTTAAAAATGTGTTTTCCAGTCTAAGATCATATTACACCTCTACATTTATTTCAGTACTTTTCAGTGATTTCCTGCCTATTTGTTGTGTTTTTTTGTAATTTTTCCCATAACAGTATAGAACATCTTCTAGATGTGTTACTTTATTCTTGAGTCATTCATATTTTTTAGTGTAAATAGATTTTTTCATTTTTACAAATGAGTAAAAAATTCATTTCACAACAGATATGTCGCTAGTATATAGAAACAGTTAATTCTGTATGTTGATTTTAATTCCAGCAATATCACTAAGCACTATTATTAGTTGTCACACTTCATTTAAGACTGCTTCATATCTTCCATGTATACACTCCTATCATGGATGAATACTAAAAGATTTTTAAAATTTATTTCCAGTCCTTATATTTCTTTGCTTGCTTGTTTATTCCTTTGTTTATCTACTTATTTTTGGCTTTACTGTTCTATACTGGCTGGGGACCTTGGAGCCAAGAGCAGCACCTTGGTCCTTTAGATGAATTGATAAGTGGGCTGGGAGGAGGTGTAGACAGGGAGATAGAAGAAGGATGGTGTGCAACTAGGAGCTCTGGGGTCCACCTGAGGCCCCGTATAGGCCTAGGGATCCCCCAAAGTAAATACAGACCAGGTTGGGCCAGTCCATGCATTCACTTTGTATGTGGGTTATTTCTTCAGATCATTTTCATTTCAGTAGGAGCAAGTGCTTTGGCCTCATTTAATTATTGTGTACCCAAACGTTTTGGGTACCCAAAACGTTAAACATGCCTAAGGCTTCTGAACCAGGAATCTGCCATGGGAAGAGTGCAACCTCTGCTGATACTGGTGGAGCCCAGGAGCTGCCAGGGTGACCATGGTGGGCAGAGCAACCTGGGGCCCAAAGGACCCATGGAAAGTCCAGCTCCTTGTCAGAGATGTCAGCTCACTCTTGAGTCCTACACCCACAAGGTACAACAAATCATTCCTGCTCTGTCATCCCCACAGTGAAGGTGAGGATGAGTGGTTAACAGGGCTGAAGTCCACATCCTTGTCTCATTGCCAGGGTTAAAGCAGGAGCACAGTGTATCAGGGGTGTGGCTGGCATCCTGACTCATAGCAGGAGGTGGGGTGTTGGGTGCTGGGATACGTTGGGGTCCAGGCAGGAGGGGAGCCTGCCAAGCCCAGTGTCATCTGGGCAGGGGCCCCAGGATGCCCTCAGGAGCATCCAGGTGTCTGTATGTAGCAAGCAGAGTTGGGTGGGGGAAGGTCACTAGGGGTCTCGGCCAAGACAGGGGCTGCTCCCCCGGGGGAGTGGGACTCAGCATTCCTCCTCATCCGCATGTCTCAGGTGCCCGATACCTGCTCAGAATATAGAGGCCAGAGTTCATAGACAAAGACAGCTTCCATTTGTCTTTTGTTGCTCTTTGGGATGAGGCAGGGGGCCAGGTTGCAAGGCTCCATCCTGACACCTGTAACACCCTCTGGACCAGCCAAGCATGAGCAAATCTGAAACCCACAGAGGCAGATGTTCCGAAGTTAGCTGAGCAGATAGATGTGTACACAGACCCCTAACAGATGGAGCTGGCAGGAAACGCAGCATCAGGACTCAGAGTATGTGGGGGTGAGTATGAAGGAGGGGCACCAGGTGAAGGGGCATATCTTAGTTCATCTGTGCTACTCTAGCAGAATACCACAGACTGAGTCATTTACAATGAGCAGAAATTTATTTGACTCACAGTTCTGGAGGTTGGAAAGTCTGATACCAAGGTGTCTGCATCTGGCAAAGGCCTTCTTTCTAGGTCATCCCATGGCTGAAGGTGAGAGGGTGAGAGAACTGAACTCCCTTTTATAACGCACCCACTCTCTCAATCCCACTCCTGCTGTAACGACGTTAATCCTATTAAACCTGATCACCTCTCACTAGGCCCCACCTCTAAGCACTGCCACACGAGGGATGAACACATGAGGCTTTGGGGGACTCATTCAAACCACAGCGGCAGGATGAGCAGTTGTTGCCTCGCAGGTTCCCCTCGCCAATTGCTCCACAGGAAGGCTGTGAGCTGCATCCAGCTGGCTCAGTCCTCGCTGGGCCCTCACAACCCTCTATTCCATTCTGCTCACAAACCACATAAGGCATGACCTGTGCAGAATTTAGTACAGCTCAGTGCAAATGTCCACACTGCTTCAGATACCAGGTAAACTAATAATTAAAAGCAATAAAAGGAAGGTGTGGAGATGGTCACACCCCAGGGGACCCTCATGTCCACAGGCCTGAGTGTGTCCCGAAGGCCTCTAGCTCAACCTTCCACCTTCCCATTCCCTGCATACTTTACATCTCCTCATTTTCTCTCCCCTCCCTGGCCAGCCAGCTACTCCTGACCCCTGTGTCCCCTGCAGGTGCCAGGAAATGCTGGGCCCCTGTGCCATTCTCTTGGCTTCCCTTTGCCTGGCTGCCTTCCTTCTGCCCTCTTCCATCTCCCTCTGCCTGCCCCAGGGAACCTATACACCCCAACCACATCCTCCCCTGAGCCTCAAGCCCTGAGAACTGCCCTGATGAGCCATTAAGACCCCACGTGCTTGTGGGACACTTGCTGTTTGATGGATACAGGACAGTATCACAGGAGGGGACACCCCCTTTTCACCATGTGCCAACCATCCAAGCCTGCCATGTGTCCCTGCCCTGCTCCGGGTCTCAGTTTCTGCAGCTGCAGAAGACAGTTCAGCAGGCCGAGCGCAGAGATCCCTTGTCGTGCTAAACTCCATGGATTATATTTCACAGAGACAGGCTTGAGCTATGGGTCAGGAGTGCTGCATCACCTCCTGGCTCATGCTGAAGGATCAGGGCCTCATGTTGTGGGAGGGGCCCGGGGGAGATGATTGAATCATGAGGGTGAGTCTTTCCCATGCTGTTCTCATAATAGTGAATGGGTCTCACAAGATCTGATGGTTTTAAGAAAATGGGAGTTTCTCTGCACAAGCTCTTTTTGCCTGCCGCCATCCACATAAGATGTGACTTGCTCCTCCTAACCTTCCACCATGACTGTGAGGCTTCCCCAGCCACATGGAGCTGTGAGCTCTCCATTAAACCTCTTTTCTTGGTGAACTGCCCAGTCTTGGGTATGTCTTTATCAGCAGCATGAAAACGAACTAATACAGTAAATTGGTACCAGTAGAATGGGGCATTACTGAAAAGATACCCAAAAATGTGGAAGCGACTTAGGAACTGGGTAACAGGCAGAGGCTGGCAGTTTGGAGGACTCAGAAGACAGGAAAATGTGGGAAAGTTTGGGACTTCCTAGAGACTTGTTGAATGGCTTTGACAAAATTGTTGATTGTTATATGAACAATAAGGTCCAGTCTGAGGTGGTCTCAGATGGAGATGAAGAACTTGTTGGGAACTGGAGCAAAGGTGACTCTTATTATGTTTTAGCAAAGAGACTGGCAGCATTTTGCCCCTGCCCTAGAGACTTGTGGAACTTTGAACTTGAGAGAGATGATTTAGGGTATCTGGCAGAAGAAGTTTCTAAGTAGCAAAGCTTCAAGATGTTACTTGGGTGCATTCAGTTTTATAAGGAAAGGCATTCAGTTTTATAAGGAAAGAAGACCATAAAAGTTTGGAAAATTTGTAGCCTGACAATGCAATAGAAAAAAAGTCCCATTTTCTGAGGAGAAATTCAAGCCAGCCGCAGAAATTTGCATGAGTAACAAGAAGCCAAATGTTAATCACCTAAACAATGGGGAAAATGTCTCCAGGGCATGTCAGAGGTCTTCATGGTAGCCCCTCCCACCACAGACCTAAGAGAAAAAAGTGATTCTGTGGGCTGAGCCCATGGTCCCTGTGCTGTGTGCGGCCTAGGGACGTGGTGCCCTGCATCCCAGCCGTTCCAGCTGTTGCTGAAAGGGGCCAACGTAGAGCTTAGGCTGTAGCTTCAGAGGGTGCAAGCCTCAAGCCTTGGCAGCTTTCTTGTGGTGTTGAACCTGCAAGTGCACAGAAGTCAAGAAATGGGGTTTGGGAACCTCCACCTAGATTTCAGACGATGTATGGAAACACCTGGATGCCCAGGCACAAGTTTGCTGCAGAGGCAGAACCCTCATGGAGAACTTCTGCTAGAGCAGTGTGGAAGGGAAATGTGTCAGAGCCCCCACACAGAGTCCCTGCTGAGGCACTGCCTAGTGGAGCTGTGAGAAGAGGGCCACCGTCCTCCAGACCACAGAATGGTAGATCCACTGACAGCTTGCACCACACACCTGGAAAAGCTGCAGACAGTCAACACCAGCCCGTGAAGGCAGCTGGGAGGGATGTGTACTCTGCAAAGCCCCAGGGGCAGGGCTGCCTGAGACCATGGGAACCCACCTCTTGCATCAGCATGACCTAGATCTGAGACATGGAGTCAAAGGAGGTCATTTTGGAGTTTTACGAGTTGACTGCCTCACTGGATTTCAGACTTGCATGGGGCCTGTATTCCCTTTGTTTTTGCCAATTTCTCCCACTTGGAATGGCTGTATTTACCCAATGCCTGTATCTCCACTGTATTTAGGAAGTAACTAACTTGCTTTTGATTTTATAGGATCATAGGCAGAAGGGACTTGCCTTATCTCAGATGAGACTTTGGTCTGTGGACTTTTGAGTTAATGCTGAAATGAGTTGAGACTGTAGAGGACTGTTAGGAAGGCATGATTGGTTTTGAAATGTGAAGACATGAGATCTGGGAGGGGCCACGGGCAGAATAATATGGTTTGGCTCTGTGTTCCCATCCAAATCTCATCTGTAGCTCCCATCATTTCCACACGCTGTGGGAGGGAGAATGGGAGATGGGAGATGATTGAATCATGGGGATGGGTCTTTCCTGTGATGTTCTCATAATAGTGAATGGGTCTCACAAGATCTGATGGTTTTTAAAAATGGGAGTTTCTCTGCACAGGCTCTTTTTGCCTGTTGCCATCCACGTAAGATGTGACTTGCTTCCCCTTGCCTTCTGCCATGATTGTGAGGCTTCCCCAGCCACTTGGAGCTATGAGTTCTCCATTAAACCTCTTTCCTTTTTAAATTGCCTGGTCTCAGGTATGTCTTTATCAGCAGTGTGAAAAGGGACTAATAGAGCCACTAACCTATGTGAAGCCTGGGGTGTGTAAGGGTCCCCAGTGTCCTTGCTCCACTTCAGCTTCTGTAGTCCTACATCTGCCCTAGGAGCCACAGACCTGAAACTAGGAGCCACACACCTACAACTAGGAGCTGCACACCTACACCTAGGAGGTACCTACTTCTCTACCTAGGAGCCAGACACCTGCGCTAGGAGGGTCACACCTGCCCTAGGAGCTGCACATCCTGCACCTAGGAGGGGAACACCTACACCTATAAACTGCACAGCTACCCCAGAAGTCACACCCTGCACCTAAGAAGAGACCCTTCTCCGTTTTCTTCCTCTCACAGAGGTCCTGCTGTTGTTTCTACTCAGTGCATAGCTTGTGGTGGGAGCAGTGTGAGGGTTTCTGGATCCTAAGTCTCTGGGTATATATGTCTCAGTATTCCTCATGGCAAAAAAAAAAAAAAAACAAAAAAAAAAACATACATATATATATATATATAATCTCTTCCTCAGGACAGGGCCTGCATAGCAGGTAGGGCTCACACCTCCTACCAGTAGTATCTAAATGCTGTCTTGTTTCAGAACAGAATCCTGGCATATACAGATTTCCTGCCTCTCTGCCAGGGACAGATTTTTTTTTTTTTTAGAGACAGGGTCTTGCTTTGTTTCCCAGGGTGGTCTTGAACTCCTGGGCTCAAATGATCCTCCTGTCTCAGCCTCCCAAAGTGCTAGGATTATAGACATGAGCCACAATGCCCAGCTGACAGACATTTTTTCCAAGTGTCAGTGCAGTGTCTGGGACAGTCAACTTCTGCCTGACATCAGTGCAGTTTCAGGGGTGAAGGTAGGTTTCCTACCTCACCCCCAGCAACGTCCAAACTTTTTTTTGGTGCCAGAGAAGGGTTCAAGGCATGAAATTACTAAAGGGAATCCTTTAAGCTGAGAAAACAGGCTGCTAATTAACAACATATGTAAGCACAAAACTCAATGGTATAACAAATACAGAGTCATATTCAGAATACTGTAGAACTGTAATGGACTAGTGTGTAAAGCAATTTCATCTCTAGTACTATGGTTAAAAGACAAAACTTTAAAAAACTAAAATAAATTGTCAAGGAATACAAATTTGTTTAAAAATGTTAATTTTTATGTCAAAAACATAAAATGTATGTTATCATCTATTGGCTGATAAAAGTATAGAGCTATTGTATGCAATCAAAGTTAATTTATTATCAGCTTAAAATAGCCTGTTATAAGTACAAGACATTTTATGTAAGCCTTATGGCAACCACAAAGCAAAAATCTACAGTAGATACACAAAACATAAATAGAAAGTATTCAAAGCATACCACTACAGAAAACCATCAAACCACAAAGGAAGACAAAAAGAGAAGAAGAAAGAAACAAAATATATGTAAAAAACTGGAAAATGAATGGCAAAATGGTAACAGTTAAGTCCTTACCTATCAATAATTACTTTGGATATAAAGGGATGAAATTCTCCAATAAAGACATACAGTGGCTGAATGGATTCTTTTTAAAAACCCACAAGACCCAACAATATGCTGTCTCCAAGGGGGTCACTTCATCTTTAAGGAAACACATAGACTTAAGGTCAAGGGATGGAAAAAGGTACGTTATGTTAATAGAAATAAAAAGAGAACAAGAGTAGCTATAATTATATCAGACAAAATAGACTTTAAGTCAATAACTGTAAAAAGAGACAAAAAATATAATTATATAATAATAAAGATGTCCATTTATCAAGAGGCTATGACAGTTACATCTATACCCAACAGAGCACCTAAGGATATAAAGTAAATATTAAAAGATCTGAAGGGAGAAATATACAGCAACACAATAATAATCAGGGACTTTAACACTCCACTTTCAACAATATGCAGATGATCCATGACAGAAAATCAATTAAAAAAATCAAATGTGAATTACATTTTAGACTAAATGGACTGAACATACATACACTGAACACTCCATCCAATAGCAACAGAACATACATTCTTCTCAAGTACACACCGAAAATTATCCAGGATACATTACATTTTAGGCCAAAAAAGAAGTCTGAATAAGTTTAAGAGGATTGAAATAATATCAAGTATCCTTTCTGATCACAATGATATGAAACTAGAAATGAATAACAAGAAAAATCTTGAAAATTTCACAAATACAAGGAAATTAAACAGCATGCTCCTAAACAACCAATGGATCAAAGAAGAAATCAAAAGGAAAAATGAAAAAAGTCTTAAGACAATAAAAATGGATATACAACATACCAAAACTTATAGGATGCAGCAAAAGTTATTCTAAGAGGGAAATTTATAGCAATAAGTGCCTAATATTAAAAAAGAAGATCAATGGGGTAGAACTTAATGTAAAATTTTTTTCTGTAAAATTCTTAATGATTAAAATAAATAAACACACCCATAAAGAAAGATATCAAATAAACAATCTAATGTTACACCTCAAGGAACTAGAAAAAGAACAAACTTAGCCCAAAGTTGACAGAAGAAACAAAATAATAAAGATCAGAGTAGAAATAAATAAGATAGAGACTAGAAAAAGAAAAAGAAAAAAATAAAACTGAATCCATTTTTCAAAAAGTTTTTTTAAAAATTGACAACTCCTTAGCTAAACGAAGAAAAAAGAGAGAAGACTCAAATAAATAGAATCAAAAATGAAAGTGGAGACATTACAACTGATACCACAGAAGTAAAAAGGATTATAAAAAATTACTGTGAAACATTATACATCAACAAGTTAAAAGACCTAGAAAAAAATGGATAAATTTCTATACATATATGATCAACCAAGATTGAATAATGAAGGAATCAAAAATCTTAATAGACTGATAGTGAGTAAGGAGATTTAATTAGTAATAAAAACTCTTCCATCAAAGAAAATCCCAGGACCTGATGACTTCACTGCTAAATTTTACCAAACATTTAAAGAACTAATAACAATACTTCTCAAACTCTTCCAGAAAATTAAAGAGCAGAGAATACTTCCAAACTCTTTTTATGAGGCCAGCATTACCCTTATACTAAAGCCAGACAAGGACATTACAAGGGGAAAAAATATTATAGGTCAATATCCTGATAAACATGATGCAAAAATCTTCAGCAAAGTATTGGCAAATCAAAGTCAACCATATATTAAAAGGATCATTCACCATGATCAAGTGGAACTTATCCCAGGGATGCAAAGATGGTTCAACGTATGCAATCTATGTGATATGCCACATTAACAGAATGAAGGGCAAAAACCATACAAGCATCCCATTAGATGTAGAAAAAGCATTTGACAAAATTCATAACCTTTTCATGATAAAAACACTCAACAAACTAGAGGCAGAAGAAATGTACCTCAACACAATGAAGGCCATATATGATAAATCCACAGGTAACATCATACTCAACAGTGAAAAGCTGAAAGCATTTCCTCTAAGATCTGGAACAAGACAAGCATGCCCACTCTCATCCCTTCTATTCAGCATAGTACTAAAAGTCCTTGCCAGAGAAATTAGGTAACAGAAAGAAATAAAAGACATCCAAATAGGAAAGGAAGTAGTGAAATTGTTGCTGTTTGCTGATGACATAATCTTGTGTGTAGACAACCCAAAAGACTACACCAAAAAATTGTTAGAACTAATAAATGAATACAGTAAGGTTGCAGGATACAAAATCAGCACTCAAAAATCAGCACTGTTTCTATTTACTAATAATAAAATAACAAAATATAAATCAAGAAAACAATTTAATTCCCAGTAGCTACACAAAAAGAATATACTTAGGAGTAAATTTAACCAAAGAGATGAAAGATCTGTACACTGGAAACTATGAAACATTGATGAAAGAAATTGAAGATGACCCAAATAAATGGAAAGATATCTCATGTTTATGGATTGAAAGAATTAATATTGTTAATGGCCATCCTACCCAAAGCAATCTACAGATTCAATGCAATCCCTATCAAAATTCCAAAGTCATTTTTCACAGAAATAGAAAAAGCAATCCTAAAATTCATGTGAAACCACAAAAGACTCTAAATAGCCAAAGCAATCTTGAGCAAAAAAGAACAAAGCTGGAGGTATCACACCACCTGACTTCAAACTATACTACAAAGCTCTAGTAATCAAAATAGCATGGTACTGGCATAAAAACAGACATTGATCAATAAAACAAAATAGTCCTGAAAAAAAAAGCCGATGTATTAGCAGTCAACTGATTTTCATCAAAGTTGCCAAGAATACACAATGAGAAAAAAGATAGTCACGTCAATAAAAGGTGTTGGAAAAGTGGATATCCACATGCATAAAAATGAAATAGAACCTATCTCAAACTATATTAAAAAATTAACTCAAAATGAATTAAAGACTTAAACATAAGACCTTAAATGTAAAACTACTAGAAGAAAACATAGGGGAAAAAATTACACAACATTGGTCTAGACTATAATTTTTTAGTTTTATCCCAAAAGTTTAGGCAACAGAAGCAAAAATAGAAATTACATAAAACTAACCATTTTGTACTCAGCAAAATAAATAAATAAATAAAGTGATAAAAACAACCCATGGACTAGGAGAAAATATTTGTAAGCCATACATCTGATAAGGAATTAACATCCAAAACTGTAAGGAATTCAAACAACTCAATAGTAAGAAAACAAATGACCCAACTAAAAAATGTGCAAAGGACCTGACTAGACATTTCTCAAAGGAAGGCACAGAAACAGCCAGCAGATATATGAAAAAATGCTCAATATCACTAGCCATTAGGAAAATGCAAATTAAAACCACAATGAGATATCACTTCACACCTGTCAGAACTGCTATTAGCAAAAAGATGAAACATAAGTGTTGGTGAGGTTATGGGGAAAAAGAGAATCTTTGCACTCTGTTGGTAGGAATGTAAATTAGTATAGCCATTTTGGAAAAAAAAAAAAACTACGGAAATTCCTCAAAACTAAAAATAGAATTACCATAGGATCCAACAATCCCACTTCTGGGTATATATCCAAAGAAAAATGAAATCAGTACATTGGAGGGATACCTGCACTTCCATGTTCACTGCAGCATTATTCACAATAGCCAAGATATGGAATTAAACTAAGAGTCCGTCAGTGAATGAATGGATAAAGAAAACCTGGTGAATATACACAGTAGAATACTATTTAGCCTTTAAAAAGAAGGAGATTCTGTCATTTGCGACAACGTGGATGAAACTGGACAGTATTCTAAGTGAATTAAGCCAGGTACAGAAAGACAAACATTGCATGCTCTCATATGTGGAATCCAAAACAATTGATCTCACAGAAGCAGAGAGTAGAAGGGTGGTTACCAGGGGGTGTGGGGTGGGTGGAAGAAATGGGGAGATATTGGTCAAAAGGTACAAAGTTTCAGTTAAGACAGGAGGAATAAGTGATAAGTATTTGAGGTGATGGATATGTTAGTTAGCTTGATTCAGTCACTCCACATTGTACACTAATTTCGTAAAGCCATTTGTACCCGTAAATACACAGTTATAATTTTAAAATATACAATAAATTTTTTTAAGTCGAAAGACGTACAACCCAGGGAAAAGATAGTTACAATAAAAACTGCTGACAACATATATAAAGAATAACAACTTGATAAGGAAAATTTCAACCATTCAAAAGAAAAAAAAATGAGTCAAGGAAATAAATAGGCAATATACAAAAAAGCAATATTTAGGGTGAGCAAATAATCAAGAAAATTCCCGTTGAGGCTGGGCGGGGGCCAGAACGGGGAATCTGATGATACCCGGTAATGGCACAAATATAAGAAAAACAGAACTCGCAGGATTGCTGTGGGAGTCTAACGTGCTACAACGTTTGGAGAGCAACTTGGCCGTAATATTAGTGGTAAAAGTTCTATGATCTAGCAATGTCGCTAGGCAACACGCTGCAACTCAGAGGATCATGTGCACAAGCAGCCACACAGATTGGGAGAAAAACACACAGCAGAGGTGTTTTTCTGCCATGATTTATAGAAGTAAAATTTCTTAAACAGGTTAATTGCCCAACAATGGGAAAATAAAGAAATTATGTACTTTTAAATAATTATTCATTTTAAACAAATGAATATATTCTTTACTTTTCTGCATTTGAAAATTTTGTTACAAATAAAATGAAACAAAGAAAATTACTGGGACTCCTAGAATCCACAAACCTGGAAATTTAAACACATGAGTTTATTTGGTAGGTGCAGACTGGCTGAAGCTGGCCTTTGGGATCACTGCAAATTTAGAGCAGCATGAGTATCATGCAGGAATCACAGGGCTTGTTGTGCTGCTGCTAACAACAGTGTTCTCCAGGCTGCCTTGCCAGGGCTGCAGGGAAACCCAAACACCATGCATGGCCATGCACGGCCTCATGCACATGTGTAAACACACACACACACACACAGGCACACATAGCCTTATGCACACTCAGCTTCACACACACAGCCTCATATACCTGTGCACATATGCACATACATGCACAAATGTGTATGCACAAAGCCTCCAGCACACACATGCATGCACATGCACAAACATGTACATGCACATGTGTACCCACAAAGACTCATACATGAACACACACAAGCATCCTCACACCCGCAGCCTTTTGTACACACACTGTCTGCTCCCTGAGCACCAGCAAGGCACTCTTGGAATACTGCCTTTTTTAGAACTGACATCACCAGGGATTAAGATTTCTGATGGTGATAGGAGGAAGACTTGTGAGTGGCCAATCGTCAGTAAGTAATCCCACCAGCTTTAGAGCTCCCCAGTCTTAAATGGGAGGACAGCCTCCACCGGAAAGATCAGCAGGCAAAACAGAAAACTAGAGAAAGTAGAGCAATGCAGCAGATAGAAGGGATAGAATAGAACCTGGAAAAGAAACAGAACAGAAAACAAAAGCCCTCTTTATTTTAGATATCTTTGTATCCAAAGAAATCAATGGGAAGGGTGTCCAAAAGAGGATAAGCGGGAAAGGACTACGTTGGTGAGAAGCATAAAGCCATTAAAACGTTAATTCCCTTTTCTTTTGATGTTCCAACTGCTGGGAATTTGTTCTAAGAAAATAATACCAAACTGTGAAAAATCCACATGCTTCATAGCTGATAATCATCAGCATTAAGACTCAATTTAAATGGCAACAATAGAAGGTCGGTGGAGCAAATCATATCCCATTCACGTGACAAATTATCACAGTAAATCAAAATGGCAATTTAGAGACCAAGTCGCAATTAACAAATATACATCTGATGCAAGGACAGAAAATTGCATATGTGCCATTTGCACACATGTGACTTGTGTACACCCAGGGACAAAAGCTGGAAAGGTACCTGAGAGACAGACACATGGCAAAATCATATGCAAAGTTTTTTAAATGTGATGGTTGTCATGTTGCTGATTATTCAATAAACTAACCATTTGAAATCTGAAATACCCTAGCGACTTTTTTTGTGTGAGTTTAGTGATGGGGTCCCCAGATGGAAGTGGCTGCTTCACAAGTTGCTAACTGGCCATTGGCTTCTGGGGGACCAGAGTCACATCAACAAGCTGTCTAAACTGGGCTGTTCCTGGCGCATTCCCTCATGAAGCTGAAGATCCACAGATGGTTTTCCACACTGTGTTATATTTATTAACATTTAGCCCAGACTTAATTGACAATACTAAACGTTGGTTCTTTAAACATTCAGTTTCGTTATTTGCAATGGTAATTTCAGTAAACAGTAGCTATTCCAAAGCTCTGTAGTGTGAAATTAAATTTGTTGGTTAATTGATTGGAAGAATACAGCAACTTCATCCTGCTAAGAGATTGTGGCATTGGTGTGGCACTGAAATTAGGGATCTGTAAAATCACTCACAGAATAGCAAAGTCAAAACAATAGGCTAAATAAACTTATCAACTTTTAGACACCAGCAAGTACCAAGTTTGTTAGAACAATGATATTACAGAATTAACACACTGCATATTCATTAGAGGATATTCTTGACATGCGTGCAGCTTTTAATAACAAATTCCTCACTCACTGTTTTGGGATGCCTTATCCCTAAATTGTGTGCCTGGTCAGTATTTATCTATTAATATTAACACTGCTTTTGACAGAATATGAAGTTGGAGTGCTTTACCCTAGCAACACTGAAAGGAAGAGCAGTTATTCCGAGAGTTGCCTTCCAGCTCAAATTAGTTACATTGTGTCAATATTTTCTATTAGATTTTATAAACCTTCCAGTTACAAATCATAACATGAAACACCCTCAAACAAGGACATTTTAAATGGTGACTTCAAAAGATAATCGCCACCAAATGTTTGACCTCCATTCGTAGGCCAAAAACATTGCTGATTATAATAATGAGATGCTATCTTTTTGACCTATGGAATTAGCAAGGATTAAAAGTGTGGATAATTCCAGTGTTAACACAGGGGGTGAGAAAGCATCTGACACACTCTTCAAGAGGAGTAGAAATTGATCCATGTATGAAAGCAATTTGGTAGCAAGAGACATTGACAAGGACTCAGGGGACCGAAGAGTGGCCAGAGAAAGACTAGTCCAGGCACAGCCGACTGGAGCTTTGCACATGCCCATGGACTGACTAGGCTCATCCACAGCGGTGCCAGCCTCAATGCTGTGGGCAGGGGCCTCTGCCCAGGGCCCTCCTCTCAGGTACACCATTACCCTTCCTCTCCAGGAAGCTCCCAGAACAGGCTCCCTGGCACCCATCACAACTATTCAGGGCTTTCACAGACCTCCTGCCTAGAAACCACTGAGATTCAAGTGTGATTTTTCTGTGGCTTTGGAGAATGATAGTAAGAATTATAGGATGATGCAAAGTGAACATTCCAAGGTTGGAGACCCCAGAGCTCCCACGTCAGAGCCAGGAGGCAGCAGGGTGACCAACCCCTGGGCACATAGGTAAATGGTAGAGACAGGGGTCCTGAGTTTCCACCTGCATCCCTCACAGGTCTGACTCTACCCCACCTCCACTCAGGGGTGCAGTCTCCCAACTGGGAGGACAGAATCATAACTTTGATCACTCCCAGCTGGCAGACACATTTACACTGACCAACCCTCTTACTGCCTTTGGGAACTTTTCACTTCCCCATCTCTGCTTGGAGAGAGCCCCATTGCAGAGCTTATGCACCGACCTCTCCTGCAGTGTCTTCTGAAACACGTAGAATGTGAGTAATCAGTGGATAGACAGGAAAGCAGGAACAACCCCACCAACAGCAAATGCTGCGGCAGAGACCTCTCCAAATTGACCTCCCAGTTTTCAGAACCTAGGCCATGATCTGCTCTAAGTAGGAGCTCATGGAGTGTTGAGTTCATTGAGGAGGAGAAAGAATTCAGCACCCAAAGTTAAGAGAAAGAGAGGAAAGAGAAGAACTATGGAGGGAATGGTAGAGAATCAAGGGACGATGACTTCCCCAGCAGCGTGGCATAAATCTTCCCAATCAACCTGGTGCTCCAATCCATCTGGGAAGCCAGGTGGACGTGGCTCATGTCTGTTTCTCTGGGTCAGATGTCACTCCTCTCAGGAAGTCTGGAAAGTGATCCGGATCCCAGGATCCTTTCATCCTGCCCTTTTTGAAATAAGCAACCCCAAACAGAGCTCAGAGGCCCTGTGCAGCGGGGAAGGCTCGTTGTCTAATTAACTTCCGTTAGCCAGACTGGAGTCCCCAAAGACACACAGAACCAAACAATGAAAGTTGTTTTCCACCTCTGAGTTTTCAGAGGAGGCTCTTTCAGGAGGCAATTTGAGAACATTTCAATTTGAGATTCGTAGTTAAGACTAGAAGTAGACGTAGCAATTACATAAACTTTTATAACTTAAAATGGATTTGTCTGGGAAACTGAAGCTCTGAAGAGCCCTGTCTCAGCTTTCTCAACCCCTGCCTGCTTGAAACACCCACTGGAGACCACCTCTGCCCACCTCACACTTTATCGCTTATGAAAGGTCTACCATCCCTTAATGACTAAACCCCGTGAGGGCAGACATCACTCAGTTTTGCCCACCACTCTCTTTCTAATACCTGAAACACAGCCAGTAAATAGTCACTGAATGTGTGAATGATGAATTGAATAAGTGAATGAATAAATAAATTTCTTTCTGGAGGACTTTCTCACATCTAGGCAGTTCTGACCATTAAAAATAATAATAATAATGTATCTCTTGTCTGCAATCTCCTTCTTGCAGCATCTGCCTCTCTAGGCCATGCCAAGCAAGTTGGTTGTCACTTCCTCAGAGATTTGGAAATAGTTGTCTTGCCTTTCCCATCCCCACTCTCACCCCACAGAGGCTTTTCTTCTTCAGGTTAAGTATCTACAGCTCTTTCCATGTTTTCCCATGATCCAGTTCAGCATCCTTGTTTTCCCTCTTGGAGCTGGTCCCATCTGTCTATACCCTTCTCTGCTCCCCGAAGCTGCTGCCCAGAAATGTGTTCTATGCTCCAGCATGCCTGACACCCCAAGCCTGCCCAGATGCTTCACCACTGCCTCATCTCAGTATTGGCCCATGTTGAGTGTGCAGCCGTAGACGCTTGCAACTCACTTACCTATTTATTTTACAAAAATAGCTTGTGTTCTATGAAGAAGGCTGTCCTACTAAGGCTCTGCATAAACAGCAGTGAGCAGGGTGCAGCAGAAGCCCAGGGAGGCAGTTCATCCAGGCCTGGGGATGGGGAGGGGCCTGCCCTACGAGAGCCCGAGTGTATCATCCCAACTTCTGATCCCATCATCACATCATCTTTCTTTGTATGGCAGCCATCCTCAAGTTCCTCTATAACTGTCTTCTGGATCTTGTGAACGAAGAGTCTTTCCTCCCTGAATTCTGTCTTCCCTCCCTCTGCCCACCATCAGGGTTCAGCTCAGTCCCCAGCACCCCAGGTAAGCCTTGCCCAAATCCAGTGGCCCTGTGGGTGCTATCACTCCCTGTGTTTCTCGTCATTGGCCCCTTTGACGTACACAAACCTTGTCTCCAGAGACTGTAAGCATTTTATTTATTTATTTTTTTAGTTGCAGGGCCCCCGTCAAGTAAAAAAAATCCTGCAAATGAGTCTAGTTTATCCACTTGTTCGTTCATTCATTCATTCATTCAGTGAAAAAGGGCTGTGAGTCTGCTCTGGACCAGGCACATTCCTGGTGCTGGTGACACGCAGTGAATAAGCAGGCTGGGCAGTGCCCT
Source organism: Theropithecus gelada (assembly GCF_003255815.1). Taxonomy (NCBI): domain Eukaryota; kingdom Metazoa; phylum Chordata; class Mammalia; order Primates; family Cercopithecidae; genus Theropithecus; species Theropithecus gelada. Next base: position 67,647,537 of record NC_037670.1, read on the forward strand.
CACGGAGTGACAAGAAACAGCCTGAAAACCAGGTCAGTGTCAGCTTACGGGTGGTAGTAGATGGGGCCTGCCAAGGAAGGCCCCTGAATACACCCTGTCGTAGAACAAGGAAGAGCTGGGCGTCTCCTGAGCAGTTAGTGATGGTATTATAGAACATGAATTATGTCCATGATCACACCTCTTTTCACCCTGGCTACTGGGAAGCTTGGGAATAAGGTAGGTATTTTTAGTCTCATTCCAGAAACTGCTGGGTTTTTCCTTTATTGCTTTACCTTGTTTGGCTTTTACTTCTGCTTTTGCTGTCTTACATACAGATTCTATGTATTTTATATTATCTCATCAGTAGCCTCAGCCATTCTTGGAACATGTCTGGATCTAAACTCACTTTCATACAGACACATATTTTTACCAGGCATTCAAAATTACATGCAGAACCTAATTTTTTTAAATTAACTCTCTTTTCCCCCAAAGAAGCTGTGATTCATCACTCCACTATGGCTTGGTCTACCTATCAAAAGAGAAAAAATCTACCCACCTATCAAAGAGAAAAAGTAATCAAGGATTATAGCTTGCCTGCCTGCCTGTCAAGGAGGGTCTCAAAGCCTAATGAGTATGAGAACTGTAAGGCAGTTTCTCCCTGTGGCAGCAAGGAGGGCTTCTGCAGAGGTGGCTATCAGGTTAAGGATGTCCCTTCCTGGAGGGGTGGCCCCAGGTGGTTGTGAACCGAGGCTCCTGAGTCCCATCTCCAGGGTTAGAGCCTGACACCTCCACTTTCTAGCTGCCTGATTTCAGAGAAGCAGCTTAACTGTTGATGTGGTGTAGACAGGCCTGTGGTTGACCGCTGCACTGGGTACCACGCTCGGTGGGCTCTGTCCATGCTGTCGGGTTCATGCACTCACACCATTGCGATTCTCTTCTACAGGCTGCTGTTCAGGTCAAGGGAGCACTGTGGAAATGACAGTGGCTTCTGCATTGTCACCAGGACCCCGCATGGCCTCCCCAGAACCACCACCTTTACACACTGAGACAATGGCATAACAGCGAGGACGAGAACAACCACCCCTCAGAGAAGGGTGAAATGTAGGATCTGTGTATCTGGGAAACAGTAAATGCTATTACAAATGGTTTCCACATCCTGGGGATTCTCTAAACGTAAGTATCGAGCTTCAGAGACAAGCACAAGAATAGTCTGCATCATCTAAAAGACGAGTGCTTCCTTCAGCCTCAAAGAAAGTGCATGTTCATTACATAAATATTGGGATGGGACAAAGCGGGTGACTTTATAGATTTATGAAATGGGCCAAGAGCATCAAATTAATTTATAAACAGTGACTTCCAGGATTTGGAGCCTCTAATCAAACTCTCACTGCAAGTACATTTCATGGGGAAGACTGAGGCTCAGTGTGTTTTCTCTGAGGTCAAGCAGCAAGGCAGAGCGAGTGCGAATACTGCCTGCAACTTCTTTCCTGTATCTGGTGGGGCAGTCCCCTCAGCTTCTGATTCATTTGCTTTGACCAGCTAAGCCCCTGTCTCTCTGCAGAGAAATAAAACCTAGAACATAAATGGTTGGACCAATTAAGGGAAGCGCACCAGTCCACGTGGGCAGATGCTCACACCCTGCTCTGAGCCTCAGTGAGCAGCCTCCACCGGCCATGCTCACATGTTCTGGTGATGATGGAGCCTGTGCCATAGCACTTTCTTGGAAAATTGATTCATTTTCAAATGCCGGCATGGGACTCTTCCTGAGGGCAGTGCCTGTAATTAGTCTGAGAAAACAACTCTTTGGTCAGGAGGAAGTTTTTGAGTGACAGCTAGCTGTCACCCTGCAGTCCCAGCAGCTAACTTTGCTCAGGCACTCATGTCCTGCCAATCACCCAAGCCAGGAGCCTCCCAGGCCTCCCTGTCCTTGGCTCTCCATCTGTTGCCTCTGGTACCTGTTTTCACTCACAGACACCCCCCACCACACCTGCAACCATTCTACCTGTTCTAGACCCTCTTCCTTCTCTCCTGAAAAATAGCATGCTGCTTAATCATATGTGTCAACTTGGCAAGGCCATGGTGCCCAGTTTGGTCCAACACTAGTCTAGATGTTGCTGCAAAGGTATTTCTTAGATGAGATTAATATTTAGATCAGTAGACTTTGAGTAAAGCTGATGATCCTGCATAATGTGGTGGGTTTCATCCAATCAATTGAACACCTCCTCCCTTTGCTTGTCGACACCTCCCATTTCAACAATGAGAAAACTGCTCCCACCACCCACAGCCATTCATTTGATTGTTCATTTCCAGTGTATATGTACAGTTATGTCAGACTTGTTAAACTGTGCCCTGATGACCAGTTTACTAAGCAGAGCACAGTGCTTATGCACAGTTCCTACTGCCTTTTAGTCTTACAGACTCTATTCATTTCCAGTTACTTGGGCAACTTTTTAATCCTACCCCCTACAGTGAGGTTGTTTCATACATTTGTAACAGTTGGGTTCTGCTGTCACATTCAGCATTCCATGCTGGGATACCTGACTTTTTCAATGACATTTTAAAATGTGCATACATCGAAGCTCACTACGGGTTTTGACAAATGCATATGGCATCATATAAAATAGTTACACTGCCCTAAAAAATCCTCTGTGCTTCACCTATCCAATCCTTCTATTCCTACCTGAAGTTCTGGCAGCCAGTGATCTGTCCACCATCTCTCTCTCTCTCTCTTTTTTTTTTTTTTTTTTTTTTTTGCCTTTTCCAGATTGTTGTATAATTGGAATCACACAGTACGTAGTCTTTTCAGATTGGCTTCTTAATTTAGCAATATTCATTTAAGATTCATTTAAGTCTTTGCATAGTTTGCTAGTCCACTTTTTAATCACTAAATAGTATTCCATCGTATGGATATATCACAGTTTGTTCATCCTATTGAAGGACATCTTTGTTGCTTTCAGGTTTTGAAGATTATGAATAAAACTGTACAAACATTTGCATACAGGCTTTTGTGTGGACATAAGTTTTCAAATTCATTGGGAGCATACCTAGGAGTATGATTGATGGATCCCATGATGAGTCTATGTTTAGCGTTATAAGAAACTGCCAAACTGTCTTTCAAAGTGGCTGGACCATTTTGCATGCATTTTACCTTTATGTTACACTTTGAGTTAATTTTTGTGAAAGAAGAAAAACCTGTGGCAAGGATATTTTTTGCATATGGACTTCCAATTTATCCAGCAAAATTTGTTTAAAAGCCTATTCTTTCTCCATTAAATTGCCTTTGCATCTTTGTCAAAGACAATTTACTATATTTGTGTAGATCCATATTTACTCTATTTTGTTACATTGCACTATATTCTTTTGTCAAACCCACCGTCTTCCTTAATGTAGTTTATAGTAAATTTACTATAGGGAAATGTGGGTTCTCCAACTTTTTTCTTCTTCAGTATTGTATTGAATATTCTATGTCCTTTGCCTTTCCATATCAACTTTAGAATCAATTTGTCAATATCTGTTAATATCTATAACATATCCTCCAGAGTTTTTAATGAGAGCATATTGAACCTCTAAGTTGAGTTGGAAGAACTGACATCTCAGCAACATGATGTCCTTCAATCCAATGACACAGAATATCTCTCCAGTTATTTACATCTTTATTTTTTCATTAGCGTTTTGTACATTTCCACATACTTATCCAGCATATATTTTGTTAGATTTATACCTAATTATTTCCCTTTTTGATGCTGTTGTAAATATTTTTAAATTTCAAATTCCAGTTGTTCGTTGCTGATATATAGAGAAGCAATTGACATTTATATATTGACCTAATAGTCTGTGACCTTACTGTAGTTGCTTATTAGTTCCAGAAGGGTTTTTTGTCAATTTTTGGAAGTTTCTCCACAGACAATCGTATTTCCTGTGAATAAACACATGCTTTTTTTCCAATCTTGGTACCTTTTATTTCTTTTTATTTTCTCATTGCACCAGCTAGAACTTCTAGTAAGATATTGAATAGCAGTGGTGAAGGGGATATTGCCTTTTTCTCAATCTTAAGAGGAAAGCATTCATTTTCTCACCATTAAAGATGTTTGCTATAGTATTTTTCTGGATGTTATTTATCAAGTTGAGGAAGGCCCCCTCTCTTCCTAGGTTCCTGAGTGTTTTTATCATGAATGGACTTTGAATTTTGTCAAATGCTTTTTCGAAAACAATTTATATTATATTATTTTTAAAAAGTACCAATTCTACACAATCACCAGAAAACAGAAGCAGAGAGAACACTTCCTAACTCATTCGATAAGTCCAATATTTATATGATAATATCAACAATTTATATGATAATATAACTCTTCTTCTGTAGCTTGTTGATGTAGAAGATTACATTGATTGAGTTTGGAGTGCTGAACCAGCCTTATATATCTAGAATAAATGCCATTTGGTTATGAAATATAACCCATTTTATACTTTGTTGAATTCCATTTGCTAATCTATTGCTGAAGATTTTTGCATTTATGTCAGTAAGGGATATAAATCTGTAGTTTTCTCTTCTTTTACAATCTTCGTGTGGTTTTAGTATTAGAGTAATATTGGCCTCATAGAATAAGTTAGGAAGTATTCTCTCTGCTTCTATTTTCTGGTGATTGTGTAGAATTGGCACTTTTTTCCCCTTAAATCTTAGGTAGAATTCACCAGTGAAACCATCTGGGTCTGGTACTTTTTCTACTCCGAAAGTTATTTGTTATCAATTAAATGACTTTAAAAGAAATAGGTCTACTCAGCTACCTGTTTCTACTTGTAGAATTTTGGTAGTTTTTATCTCTCAAGGCATTAGTCATTTCATCTGTTATTAAATTTATTGGCATAGATTTGTTTGTAATATTCCTTTACTATATTTTCAAGTCCAGGAGATCAGTAGCAATGATCCCTCTTTCATTTCTGAGTTTAGTAATTTGTTACATTTCTCTTATTTCTTGGTTAGCCTGGCTAGAGATTTATCATTTTTATTGATCTTTCTGAAGAACAGCTTTTGAATTTGTTGATTTCTCTTTATTGCTTTCTTATTTTTAGTTTCACCTAGTTGTGCTAAAATTGTGTTATTCCTTTTCTTCTATTTGTTTATGCATAAAATTGCCTTCTTTCTCTAGTTTTCAAAGGTTAAAACTTAAATTATTGATTTTAGATCTTCTTTTCTAATATATGCATATAATGTTATAAATTTCTGTTCACCAACTGTTGTTGCTGCATTCCACAAATTTTTATAAGTTGTATTTTCATTTTTATTTAACTAAAAATATTTTTCATTTATTTTGAGACCTCTCCTTTGACCCATCTGTTCACTAGACACATGTTAAACAAATATTTCCAAATATTTAGGAATTTTCCAGCTGTCTTTCTGTTACTGATTTCTAGCTTAATTCCATTGTGGCCTGAGAATATACTTCATTTGATTTCTAATTTTTTTAATTTATTAAAGTGTGTTTTGTGACCTACCATGTGGTCTATCTTGATGAAGATTCCATGTGAACTGAGAGAAATATGTATACTGTTGTTGTTGGATTCAGTGTTCTGTAAATGTCAATTGGAAAAATTTGAGTGATCGTTCATGCCAGCTATATCCTTCCTGTTTTTCTGTGTGCTTGATATATCAAAGAGGTGTTGAAGTTTCCAACTATGATAATGAATTTTTGCCTCTTTTCTCTTAATTCTATCCATTTTTGCCTCATAAATGTTTACCTTTGGTTAGGTTCATACATGTTTAGGATCATACGTCTCCATGGAGAATTGATCTCCTTTAACATTATATAATTCCCTCCTTCATCCCTGATAATCTTCCTTATCCTGAAATCTATTTTGTCTTAAGTTAATATGGCTGTTCCAGCATTCTTTTGATTAGTTTTAGCATGGCATAACTTCTCCATTCTTTTTCTTTTAGCCTATCTCAGTCTTTATGTTTAAAGTAGATTTCTTGTAGAAAGCATAAAGTAGAAAGTAGAAAGTCTTGAGCATTTTTTTCCACTTTTATTTTAGATTCAGTGGGTACTAATCATTTTATTTTAGATTTAAGTTTGTTACTTGAGGTTTTTTAAAATCCAGTTTGCCAATTTCTGTCTTTTAATTAGTGTATTTAGATACACCACTGACTTTTAAAGTGATTATTGATATAGTGGATTAATATCTACCATGTTTGTAACTGTTTTCTATTTGCATTTCTTGAGCATTTTATATTACTGCATTTTATCTCTTCTCTTAGCATCTCAACTACAGTTTTTTTAAAAAAAAATTTGATTACCTTAGAGTTTGCGATGTACATTTTAAACTAATCTAAGACCAGCTGCAAATAACTACACCACTTCACACGTAGTACAGGTACTTTGTAATAGATTATTTCCAATTCCTCCCGCCTATCCCTATGAAATTGTTATCATTCATTTCCCTTACCTATATGCTACAATCACCCAATACATTATTATTATTATTGAGTTAAGCATAACTATCTCCACGTAAATTAAGAATAAGAAAAATAAAATACTTTTCTTCAGTTATGCCCTCTCCAACATCCTTTTCCTTATAGGTCCAAGTTTCTGACCTATGTGACTTTCCTACTGCCTTAAAAATTCTTAACATTTCTTGCAGGACAGGCCTGCTGGAGATGAATTCCCTCAGTTTTCATTTGTGTGAAAATGTTTCTATTTTTCTTCCACATTTGAAAGATAATTTCCTTGAATATAAATTCTGGGTTAGGGTTTGGTTTTGTTTTTTTCTGTCAACACTTTAAGGGAAGTACACTGTAATTTTTATACTCATTCCTTTCTAAGAATGGGTGTTTTTCTTCTGACTGGTGTACTTCAAGATTTTCTCTTTGTCTTAGTTTTCTATAGTTTGAATATGGTGTGTGTGGATGTATGTGGGTCTCTGTTATATTTAGCCCGCTTGGCACTCTCTGAATTTCCAGTGTATGTGGTTTGAGGTCTGCAATTAACTTTTTTAACAAAAAAGTTCTCCTGTTATTACTTTAAGCATTTCTTCTGCTCTGTACTGCTCTGTATCTCTTCCTCGCCTACTGATATTCCAATTATGTGTATGCTACACTATTTGCAATTTCTCCACACTTTTTGGATGTTCTGTTTTTGGTTTTGCTTTGTTTCTTCATAATTTTTCCTCTTTGTGTTTGTAGAGTTTCTACTGACCTGTCTGTAAGCTCACTTATTATTTTCTTGGCTGTTTCCAGTCTATTGATGAACCCACCAAGGGCATTCTTCATTTATGGTGTTTTTAATTTTCAGCTTTTTCTCATTATCTTTTTTCCTCTTAGAATTTCTATCTCTCTGCTTATATTGCCCATCTTTTCTCGCATGTTGTCTGCTTTTTCCATTAGAGCCCATAACATGTTAATACTAGTTATTTTAAATTCTCTGATAATTCCAACATCTGTGCCGTATCTGAGTCTGGTTGTGGTGATTGCTTTTTCTCTTCAGACTGCAATTTTGTCTTGCCTTTTGGCATGTCTTGTAATTTTGCGTTGAAAGCTAGACATTTTGTATTAGGAATAGGAATTGATAAATAAGCTCTTTGTGTGAATATTTATGCTAATCTAGCTAGGAGCTGGACTGTGCTTAATGCTTGATGTATCTATAGGTGCCAGAGGACAAACCCATCTAGTGACATCATTTGTGTCTTCCCTCTTAACCTTGGGCTTCTCTATATGCTCTTCCTCAGAAAGAGTCTGTGTCTTACATCTCTTTCAGCCATAATTCTCTCTTACTTTACTGAAGTTCTGTTGGTGTGGTAGTAAGGTGTAAGGAGAGAAAGGATTCTATAACCATAATTAAGTCTCAGCCAGTTGATAGGCCTGTGTGTCTCTTAGAGGTGACTTTCACAAATGCTTCTCCAGTGGTAGACAATTTCCCCCTTCCTCCTCTTCCCTCCCCTGACTGCAGCATTCCCAACCTATTTCCTTAAAGTGTTGAATCCTGATGACTATGTGTTCCCACTTACTTAGACATGAAGGCTAGAAGAGGCTGGCGTGAGAGAAAGGAAGCCCTTCCTCCAAGGGATCTTTCTCAGATTTTCACCATGAGAACCTGGTGGGGTTCCTGGAAGTAGAACTCATGGAAGTGGGGAATTGCCCAAAGACTCAGGCTTCCAGGAATTTTTCATTCTCATGCTGGTCTATACTCAGCCTCCAGCAATTTATCAAAATTATCTTTAATGTGTTACTATCAGTTTAGGGCACCAGCTTCTTCTGCTACAGGTAAGCAGATCTCAACTCTCACTCCAAGATTTACCTGTCTCTCCAGATTTCAGGTGGCAATTTGTACTGCAGCCTCGATTCTCCAGTGAATCCAAAGAGAAGTCATTGGCTTTCAGCTTGTCCAGGTTTGTCTTGCTGAAAGTACAGGAATGATGGCATCCAAGCTTTCCACATGTTGGAGTTGAAACACGAAGTTTCCCACAGTTTTCTTAGGTTGCATTTCCCTTTTGACTATAAATGTTGATTCCCCATTTTTTGTTCACTCTGCAAGGATGTAGTAAAAACCATAAGCAATGAATGCATAACATGCTGTAGGCTGACAATAGTGGTATCTGCTGTTTTTGTTTGTCATTTTCTTCCTAGTGCGGAGCTTCTGTAAGAATCCCCTAGTGGGGAGCTTCTGTAAGAATCCACTGAAGCTACAGCTTCAGTGCAATACGGTGTTGAATCTCTGCTCTTCCCATAACTAGCAGTGTGACCTCAGAGAGGACATTTAATCTCTCAGTATCAGATTCCTAATTTGGAGAAAAGAAAATGATCTAAATAATATATCTCTAAGGACTTCTGTTTCCAGGAAGATAGAATACTTTTCCCTATTCTGTCACTACATACAGCTAAAAGCCCTGGAGATGTATACATCCTAGGAAGATCCTCAAAGGTAGAAAGAAAAAGGCGTATTAGCTAGGAATCTTGGGACCCAAGGAATGACACAGTAGTGAGTTCTGCATTTTATTTTTGCTTCATCTATCTCAGAATGAGCATTGGAGATGACTCCAACTTGGAAACACTAATGAGGATACAAACGTCCCAAGAAAGGCCTGCTCTCTCTAGCCAAGGGACTGGAAAAGGAACAGCCAGCAAGTCAGAGAACTGTGGGGGAGAAAAAACTGTTCTGCTCCAGTCAATATCACGAGAAAAAAAAAAAAAAAAAAAAAAAAAACTTGGGCCCAACACATACCTCAGTACCAACAAAGGCCGAATGGGCAGTTCAGACTTCCACACTCACCAGGCTGTAATGAGGAGCCACAAGGACCCTCCCCAACGAGTAGGTCAATACTTAGTTGTAAATCCAACAAAATGAACACAACTTCATGCTGAAAACTATAAAATGCTGATGAAAGAACTCAGGCGAGATATAAATAAATGTAGATGCATACTTTGTTTTTGAATTGGAATACCAAACATAGTAAATAAGTCAATTCTCCCCAAATCTCTACCCTATTGCAAGACTTTTTATATAGCTATGGCAATCAAGACTGGGTGATACTGGGGGAGGGAGGAATAGAAATATAAATCAGTGCCATAGCATAGATCCAGAAATAGACCCACAAAAGTACTGCCAACTAATGTTTTACAAAGGTACAAAGAAGAATTCAATGGAGAAAGGACAGTCATTTCAACAAATGGTGCTGCAGGATTGGAAGTTCATGGGGGAAAAAGTGAAAATCAACTAAATCTCACACCTTATGCAAAAACTAACTTAAAATAGTTAATAGATTTAAATTAAAAATACAACTACAAAACTTTTATGGGAAAATATAGGGAAAATATTTGGGCCTACAACTATATAACTTTTATAGGAAAATATAGGGAAAATATTAGGATTGGGTAGAGTATTCTAAGACATAACAGTAAAAATACAATCCATAAAAGAAAAAATTGATTATTTAGATTTCTTCAAAATTAAAAACTTTTGCTGCATTAAAAATCCCTGTTAACATAATGGAAAGACAAGCTATAAACTGAGAGAAAACATTTGCAAACCACATATTTGACAAAACACTCACATTTAGAATATATAAAGAAATCTCAAAATTCAACAGTAGAAACAAACAATCTAATTATTAAATGGGCAAAAGACATGAAGAGACTTTTCACCAAAAAGGGCATTTCTCAGCCAGTCTCAAAAAGGTACATATTGTATGATTCCATGTATATAAATGATAAAGCTATTGAGAAGGAGAACAGATTCATGGTTGCCAGGATTTGGGAGTAGTGGGAGAAAGGGAAGGGCATATAACTGTAAGGGGGGTAGTGGGAGGTCTTTGTGGTGATGGAACGGTTCTGAATCATGATTGTAGTGATGTTTACATGAATCTACATGTGCCATAAAGTGACATAGAACTACACACACATTGTACCGATGTCAATTTCCTAGTGTTGATATTGTACTATAATTTTGTTTCTCTTTAAGAGACAGGGTCTTGCTCTGTCATCCAGGCTGGATTGCAGTGGTACAATCATAGCTCACCGTAACGACGAACACCTTTCACCTCAGCCTCCCGAGTAGCTGGGACCACAGGTGCACACCACCATGCCCTGCTGAACTCCAGGATCTTACCTCCAACTTCCAACAGCTTCCTACTTGCATCTCCACTTGGATATCTTATAGGCAGGTCCACATCAACAGGCCAAATTATCCTCCTTCAAACCTGCTCCTCCACAGGTTCCCATTTCAATAAATGTGACTCTACCCAGCACACTGCATAATGTCAAGGAGGATCCTGACTCCTCTCCCTTGCGTACCCAGCATGCTTTCCATCAGCAGACCCACCTCCTCCACCTCAGAGCCTCTCCTGAGCTCATCTTTCCCACCTCAACCATTGTCACCACCCTGGGCAGTTCAGCATCTGGACAGTGGCAGCTGCCTCCTGACCAGGAAGAGAAACTGTGTGAAGCAAGAGGGGCCCCGACCCATCCTCCTGGTGCTCCTCCAGCCCTCCTCCAGCCCAGGATCTTCTGCCCAGGTTCAACATACACACAGCAAAGTGTGTAAAGAGTGCTGATCTTCAGTGAGAAGCTTGCCACGCCATGCCACCCCCCTCTCAAGTCTACAGTGGCTTCACCTCAGCCTCACAGTGGCCAGCCTAGCAACTGTGGCCCAGCCACCCCTCAGTCTCATGCTTCCCACATCCAATGGGCTCTCGATGCGCTGCCTCCTGGCTCTTCCTAAGGACTCAAGCACATGGATGCGTTGGGGCCGCTCACTCTGCACTCACTCCCACTCCCTGGAATTCTTTTCCCCTGGTTGTCTTCCAACTTTTCCTTAACCTCGCTTTGGTCTCTGCTCACATCTCCTCTTCAGAGGGGTGTTGCCATTGCCTGACCACCCCTCTCATTACCTGTCTCGCTTATGCCCTAATCATGCCCTTCACTGTTACTGTCTAGCATTGTTTCAATGTTTGTGTGAATCTGTTCCCTGAGCAAGCATTAACTCCCTCCCTCTAGAATGAGTCAATTCTGCAGATATGCTGCGGCCGTGCTCCACTCAGTTATTCCCAACACCTGGAACCACCCAGGCACACAACAGGTGTTCATCAATGTCAATTGAATAAATATTGAACAAACTAATGAATTTACTTGAACACGTAAAGCCACAAAATGTAGTTCTGAACTTTGTGAGCAACAAGGCCATGCACAAAGCACCTGTTCCAAGCAATTACGGAATTTTGCTGGGCAATCATCGTAAACACCTGCCCTCTGGGCCCTGGAGAAAGTCCTACGCTAGATCTGACAGTTCTGGTTCTGCTTCCAGGAGGAAGCCCTCTTCTATGGCCCACCCAGACTCCAGCATTGCCCTCTGGGGATCCCTTGGTGTTATTCATCTTTATCACCTCAACGTGAGCGGGCCCAGTGACAATCCCCTGGTCCAGCGCTGACCAGATTTCGTAGCCAGGACCTGGAGATGCAGATTGGGGCACCAGGCAGCTTTAGAGGCAGCTGACATTACACTTGTGGGGGTCAGGCTTGTTGTTTTCTTGTCAGCATCAGACCTCAAACCTAGTTGGTTTCTGGTTTATTTGCTTCTAGTCAGTTTCCTGTGCTAGGAACTCAGCTGAAGAACTACCCAGACATAATTTTTAAGCCTGGAAACACTTATCTTGAGCTTATTATCTCTGGGATTGAATCATCCCTCTCCTTCAGTTTAGTGGCTGTCCCCTCAGGCAATCTGAAGCGCCAGGCTCAAAGAAAAGGCAGCACGCTTTTTGATGGGGTTGTTTGTTTTTTTCTTGTAAATTTGTTTGAGTTCTTTGTAGGGTCTGGATATTAACCCTTTGTCAGATGAGTAGATTGCAAAAATTTTTCTCCCATTCTGTAGGTTGCCTGTTCACTCTGATGGTAGTTTCTTTTGCTGTGCAGAAGCTCTTTAGTTTAATGAGATCCCATTTGTCAATTTTGGCTTTTGCTGCCGTTGCTTTTGGTGTTTTAGACATGAAGTCTTTGCCCATGCCTATGTCCTGAATGGTACTACCTAGGTTTTCCTCTAGGGTTTTTATGGTATTAGGTCTAACATTTAAGTCTCTAATCCATCTGTAAATGACGAGTTGATGGGTGCTGACGAGTTGATGGGTGCAGCATAGCAACATGGCACAAGTATACATATGTAACAAACCTGCACGTTATGCACATGTACCCTAGAACTTAAAGTATAATAATAATAAAAAATAAAAAAATAAAAAATTTTAAAAAAAAAGAAAAGGCAGCACGACAGCCTAATCTTTGTCTCTGATCCAGAGCCTTGGCCTGAGACAGGACTGGGGCCCTGGGGCTTTCACAGACCACTCCCATCAAGGGCTCTGGACCAGAACTACATTTTGCGGATTTACTCGTTCAAGTCAATTCATTACTTCATTGATTTTCTGTGTTAGTTTTGCCCTCCATGTTGACCCTAAGTCTATATTTCTGTGCCTCAACTGAAAAATCTTTTCTCCTGTTTCAAACACATAGAAATGATAGATAAAATATAAGCAGGTAACGTTAACATGGAATTTGGGTGGGCGAGACCAGAGAAGAAAGACGGGGCTATTCCTTAACTTCATACTTTATGTTGCTTATGCATGCTAAAAATTAAGGGGCCACTAAAAGAACAGAATCAGAAAGAAAATTCCAAACAAACAGAATGGAGAAAATGAACAAAATTAATGTGATTAATCCAGTAGTGTCAGGAGGGAGGAATAAAGAAATAAGGTAAGAGACTATGAAAAATGATATGGTAAACTAAGTCCAAAAATAAGAGTACTCACAACAGTGTAAATGCATTAAGCTTGCCTATTAGAAAGCAGAGACCATCTAACTGAATTAAACAAATAAAATTCAGTGCTTTCTATGTCCCTGTCATCTCAGCACCGGCTTCTGTTGGTGATTTTTTGCTGTGTGTGTCGAGATTGTTCTGGCTCTTTGTTTGAGAGTCATATTGAATCATAAACTGTATGATTTGAATTCTATCTTACATAACTCTACATTTTATTTAAATTCTATGGAGAAAGTTATTTTTTTGTTTTAACAGGCAATCTACTTAGTTAGGTTTGGGCATCGGTTCCAACTGTTCCATTGGCTGCGGGCCTGGGGGACATTCCTTCTCAAAGCCCCAGCAGTGCCATTTATCTGTCCCACGTCTGTTCCACTGGCCCAGTGGTTTGTCTTAGATGTGGACACCAGTCTGATAGTGCAGTTGTCACAATGTGGGTACGCTGACTGGGATCAGATCCACACACGTGCAGCATAGGGATGGGCTCAGAAGTTCAAAGACAATATGATGGGTCACTCCCTGAGCTCCTTCCTCACTGCCATCTTGCCAGTGAACTTTTTTTTGCCCTTGCCAGGGAACTTTTCAGTTCCCTGAGGTCCTCATTCCTACCGTTAGAAATCCGGGGTGTTCGTTGCGCTGCTCTGCTGGGTACCTTCATGACTGTGCCCCTCATCTGAGCCCAGGCAACAGGAGGGGAAAGAGAAAAAAAAACAATGGAGTTCTTCTCATCCTCCTCAGACCACATCGTCACTGTTTTGTGAGAAAGAGTCCTTTCCCTCAAAGCTACGGCCATGATGCTCTTTTTCTTTTTTCTTTTTTTTTTTTTGGTAGGAGTAGATGTAAAGGTTATTGAAACAGGCAAAGGGCAACTGAGATGTCACCTTTCCAAGAAGAGATGGTACATGGCACGATGGATGGAGATGATGGGTGGAGCAAAGTGGTGGACACACGTTAGTCTGATACAGCAGACAAGGGTGGTGAGAACACTAGGACACCGTAGTGTCTGGTGAAAAATCTGGTATGTCAACATCACAACCAAAGATGCATTTTTTAAAATGTGTGACAGGTATGAACATTTTTAACTTGCCACTCCCTATGCATGGAGGAGGCAGATGCACCACCAGTAGATTTTCTTTTTAAGTGTTATATATCTTCAAGTACAGAGATTTCTGTGTATGAGGGTCCCACCCAGGGCACCCCTATGTGCCCATTTCCACTGCTCTAAAATGGAATAAGATGGTTTCTAACTCCCAAGATTGCTGTGAAGATTAAATGAGTGAAGCACTCAGAACAGATTAAATGAGCAGAGCACCCAGAACAGGGCCAAACACATCTCAGGTACTCAGGAGGCATCACCTTGAACATCTCAACACAGGTGGAGAAAATCAACCTATTTACACGTTTGGATGTCCTGTCATGAAACTGTCCTGCGCATATTCCTGAAGATGCTCTTCTTGAATATAGCAGAGTCAATGTGAAGAAGATCCTGACCAGTGATTTTCCCTGAGGCATCAGACAAGACGGCTTGTCATGAAAATTCGCTGACTCTGATGTTGAAGGGGAAGAAAACTCAGAAAGGAACCTAGGATTGAAGAAAACAGAAAACCTACAGAGAAACAAACGCAGATGATAAAATTTTTTTTAAAAAGAAAGAAATACAGGAGTTAAAAAAAAAAAAGATAATAAACTGCTCTTCTTTCCATGAATTAGAGAACCTCGCAGCATTTTCGGGAAGCCATACTAAAATCAAATAACTGGAAGAAAGATGACAGCTGTTTTTAAAAAGAGGTTGTCGGTGTCATCTTGTCACCCTTCAGCATGGCAGGCACTTATTTTCAGAGAGCTAAGCGTCTGTTTTGAGTTTTAATTTTCTAATTAAAAAGCAAAAAGACATACATTACCATCATGCTGAATATTCAAATTTGAAATAAAATGTGCACAAAATTAATATGTTAAAAAATCAATGTACTTTTCTGTTCTGACTTTTCTGTCATTTATTTTCATACTTTAAAAATTCATACAAAAACCAAACAAAAATCTTTTAGTTTTAAACACCCCCGTTTTTTATCAATAGAATTGGGCAAATCTAGAATTACTTAATAACTTAAAAGAAATTGAAGGAATTAAAAATTAGCTACCTAAATCACTCTTCATTTTTCTAATTTTTGAACACAAAATACTTTAAAGAGACAGTACCCAAAGGTATTAAGTGGTAAAACAGTACCACCCCCTCAAAGGGATCAGAGTAAATATACTTTTATCCAGATGTTATGTTGTTCCAGTATGCCCTGGCTGAGTTTTTAAACCAGAAAACATTTCCTCACACAGGCCACAATACAAAGAGGAGACTACAAATATTGACAAAGAGAAAGCACTTATTAATTTAGGTCCCTTTTAAACTTCTTTAAGTTTATACTACCTTAATTCCTACCAATAAAAATCATTCTGAGGGATACATCATTTTCATTTATAAAACAAGAGTATAAAACTCCTCTATAGCCAGGAAGTCATTGGAGGTTGCAAAAAGTCATTTGATTTCAATTTATTAGTAAAAATAGTAAGTTAAAAGAGCAAATATATGATAAAATTTGTTTTTATATGCAAATACGTGTATTTTCCCTTTATGAAATGAAACATGAAATATTAACATTGAATAACAGGTATGAATGATTTGATTGATTTAAGAATTTTTTTTAATTTTTGGAGACATTTTACTAAGATAAAGGGAAACTTTTAAATCAACTTTTTACAGTTGAATAGTGTTAGATTTACAAAAAATTGTGACAATAATACAGAGTTCTCATATACCCTATAACCCAGTTTCCACTCTTATATTATTTATAATATTTATATTATGTGTAACATAGTATATATTATATTCCACATTTGATATTACTATGGTTCAACTAGTTAATCAATATTGATATGTTATTATGAACTGAAGTCCACATTTTCTTTTGGACTTCCTTAGTTTTTATCCACTATCCTTTTTCTATACCATGATCCCATTCAGGATCCCGTATTACATTTAATTGTCATATGGCTTTAGGCTCCTGCTGGCTATCATAGTTTCTTGGACTTTTCCCTGTTTCATGTGACCTTGAACGTTTTGAGAAGTATTGGTCAGGTATTTTGTAGAATTTCCCTATTTGGGGGTTTGTCCGATGTTTTTCTTAGGATTATGCTGGCGTTATAGGTTTTTGGAGGAAGTCCACAGCGATAAAGTGCCATTCTCATCACGTCATATCAAAGGCACATGCTATCAACATGACATTATTTACGACATTGACCTTGGTCATCTGGCTGCGGCTACGTTCAGGTTTCTCCACTGTCAAGTTCCTCTTTTCTCCCGCTTTTCCATATTGCACTCTTTGGAAGGAAGTCACTAGGCACAGCACACACTTAAGGAGCAGGGATTCATGCTCCACTTCTGAGGCCAGACCAGCTAATAAATTATTTGGAATTCTTCTAAATGAGGGATTTGTCTCTTTTCCCCATATATTTATTTATTTATTCCATCATTTGTTTATATCAGGATGAACTCAGATACTTATCTTATACTTTGGGTTATAATCCAATATCATTTTATTTTGTTACTAAAATTATCCCAGCTTTGGCCATAGGGAGCTCTTTCATGTGGCTATTTTATCCATTTGGCATCATTACGTCTTCCAAACACTTCCTATTCAACCCTTCCCACTCATGAAACCTTGGTAACTGCTGCTAGAAATCTCTATTCTTTTACCATCTCTATATTTTCTGCCTCTTCCAGAATGTCATCAGAATCAAATCAGACAACATATAACCTGTTCATGCTGATTTCTATCATGTAATATTTATTCAAGATGCTTACTGATCTTTGTGTGGTTTGGTAGCTAGTTTGTTTTTATTGTTGAATAATATGAAGTATTCTGATTGTACCACAGTTTGTGTATCCATTTACCTGCTGAAGGACGTCATGGTTTCTTCCAGTTTGGGGAAATTATGAATAACGCTGCTTATAAATATTTGTGTGCAAAGTTTTTTTGTGGGTATTCTTTTTCAAACCAGTTGAAAAAAGACTTAGAAGCACTGTTGCTGGATCATATGGTAAGACCATGGTTGGCATTATCAGAAACTTCAAAACTGTCTTCCAAAGTAGCTGTACCATTCTGCGTTTCCACCAGCATTAAGAGTTTCTGTTGTTCTACTTTCTCACCAGAAATTGATGTAATCGGGTTTTTTAAGTGGTAGTCATTCTAATAAGTTTTTGGTCATACATCTAATTACAAATGATGTGAAAACCTTTCCATATGCTTATTGACCATCTACATACCGTTTTTAATCAGTGTCTGCTCAGATCATTTGCCCATTTTTTAATTGAGTTTCTTATTTTTGTGTTATTGAGTTTTAAGAATTCTTGGTATATTATGGATACAAGTCCTTATCAGGAAGGCAATTTGAAATTTTTTCTCCCAGTCTGTTGCTTGTCCTTCATTTTCTTAACAATGTGGCTTATATTTTCATTCTCTTAACAGTGTCTTTCACAGAGCAAAAGTTTTCTATTTTAAGAAAGCCCAATTATTAAAAATTTTTCCCCCAGGAATTGTGTTTACGGTATTATGTTTATAAAATTATCACCAAACTTCAGGTCATGCAGATTTTCTTATATGTTTTATTCTAGAATTGTTATGATTTTGCATTTTACATTTAGATTTTTGGTCTCTTTTGTGTTCATTTCTGTGTAAGGTGTAAGGTCTGTGTCTTGGCTCTCTTTTGTGGGGAGTGGGCACACGGATGCCCAATTGTTCCAGCACCATCTGTTGAAAATATGATCCTTTCTTCATTTAGTTGCCTTTCTGCCTTCATCAAAAAACCAGTTCACTAGATTTGTATCACACTACAGACAACCTAAAATGGCTGGACTTAGGATTTATTTACTTTATGATGACGTGAGAGCTATACACGTTCAGTAGAAACCACACTTTCAGTTTTGAATTTTGATCTTTTCCTAGGCTAGCAATACACTGTGCCACACTCTCCTGTGATGCTGGCCAGCAACAGCGAACAACAGCTCCCAGTCAGCCATGCAGTTGTGAGGGTAAACAAGTGACACTCTGCAGAGTACTGTGTTTTTGAGTACTGATCATCAGAGTACTGATGACTTTGCCCTACTGTGGGCTAAAGTAAGTGTTCTGAACACGTTTATGGTAAACTAGGCTAGGTTAACCTATGATGTTGAATAAGTTAGGTGTATTCAATACATTTTCAACTTACAATATTTTCAACTTACGATGGGTTTATCAGGAAGTAACCCCATTGTAAGTTTGTATTGCTGTTCTCTATTCTCTTCCATTGATCAGTGTGTCTGTTTTTCCTCCAATACCAAATAGTATCGATTACTGTTACTTTATAGTAAGTCTTAAAATTGAGTAAGATGAGTATCTTCCAACTTTATTCTTATTCAGAATTATGGTGGAATTCTGGGTCTCTTGCCTCTCCACATAAATTTTAGAATCAGTTATTTGATATGTACAAAAAAGTTTGCTGGGATTTTTAATGGAACTGTGTTGAACAGATAAATTAAACTTCAGGTTATCTATTTATCCTTGAGTGAATTTTGGTAGTTTGTGTCTTTAAAGAAATTGCTTTATGTTATTTAGTTACCAAATACACACGGATTGAGTTGCTCATAGTATTCCTTTATTACCCTTTTAAGACCCACAGGATCAGTAGTGCTGATACACACCATTTTCATTCCTTATATTGACAACTTGTGTCTTCTGTCATTTTTTTCTTAGTTAGCTTGGCTAGAGATTTGTCAATTTTATTGATCTTTGCAAAAAGCCAATTTTTGATTTTGTTTATTTATTGTTTTCCTGTTCTCAATTTTGTTTATTTATGGTCTAATAATCATAATTTCCTTTCTCCTGCTTGCTTTAGGCCTAATTTACCCTTCTTACTCTAGTTTCCCAAGGTGGAGGTTTAGATTATTGATTTTGGATCTTTTTCATTTCCAATATATGCAGCTTAATGCTATACATTTATACCAGTCACTTCAGTTGCACCCCAAAACTTTCAATACATTGAATTTTCCAGAAATCTCTTCCCCAAAATAGAAGCAGAAACATTTCCCAACTCATTTATAAGGGCAGCACTACGCTAATACCAAATGCCAAAACTAGATAAAAACATTACCAAAAAATACATTTTAATTTATTTTGAGACTTCTGTTTTGACCCTTGGGTTTTAAAGGTGTGTTGTCGAACTACCAAATATTTGAACATTTTTCAACTAGTTTTCTGTTATTCTAGTTCAATTTATCTGTGATCTGAAAATATTCTATATCTGATAACTATCCTTTGAAATATGTTAAGATGTGTTTTATTGCCCAGAGTGGGATCTGTCTTGGTGAATGTTCCATGTGAGCTTGAGGAGAATATGTATTCTGCTACTGTTGGATGAAGTCATCTATAGATGTCAATTTGAACCAGTTGATCGATGTTGCCGTTATGTTCCACAATGCCCTCACTGATTTTCTGTGTGCTTGCTCTATCACCTACTGGTATGGAGATGTTGAGGTCTACAACTAAAATATGATTTCTCCTTTCAGTTCCATCACCTTTGTCTTAGGTATTTTGATGCTGTGTTGTTAGGTGCATAAACATTTAGGTCTTCCTGGAGAATTGTCTTCCTGTTTGTGTAATGTCACTGTTTATCCCTGATGATACTCCTGTTCTGTAGTCTGCTTTGTCTGAAATTAATATAGGTAATCCAGCTTTCTTTTGATTACTTTTAGCATCGCATACCTATCTGAGTCTTAATATTCCAATTCAACAAAATCTGTCTCTTAACTGCTGTATTTACACCATTCACATTTCAAGTATTTTTTGGTATAGTTGGGGCTAAAATATACAATCTTTATAATGGCATTTTTCTCTTTTCATTTTTTTTGTTTGCTTCTCTTTTTCTTCCCTTTTTTCTATCTTTTCTTGCTTCAATTAAATATTTTATATTATTCCACTTTATCTCTTCTTTGGCATGTCATTTAAACTGCCGTTTAAAACTTTTTAGTGGTTGCTGTAGGGTTTACAATATGCATTTTTAAATAATTTACTTCCACCTCCAATAACATTATACCACATCTGGGATCTTTCTTCCATCTTTTGGATATTGTGATCATTCATTTCACTTATCTGTACGCTATGACCTTCCAATAGATTTTTCCTATTATTAATTTAAACAAAGTTATTTTATGTCAATTAAAAATAAGAAAACTAAAATATTTTATTTTACCTTTATTTATTCCTTCTCTGATGTTCTTCCTTTTTGTGTGGACCAAAGTTTCTGGCATATTATTTCTCTTTGGCCCAAAGTTCTTTTAACATTTCTTATAGGATAAGTCTACTGACATTGAATCCCTCCAGGCCCAAGAAGGATATTTCTCAAATCTTCACAATGAGAATCTCGTGAGGTTACTGAACTAAAGCCCATGGACATGTGGATATCTCCATCTGTCTTAGACCCTTAGGGCTCCTTACTCACCGACTCTGTATTCAGCCTCCAAACTCTGAAAATGACCATTTAAATGTTGCCACCAGATTATACATTTTGGAGGCTTCTCTTCCAGGTAAGCAATCTTTGATCTTATATTTCTCTGGGTGTACCTGTGTGTCTGGATTTTAAGGTGGTGGTTTATCCTGTTACCTCAGTTATACGATGGGTTCAAGAAAAGTCACAGATTTCAGTTTGTCCAAGTTTTTCTTGTTGTAATTGTGGGAATGCTTATTTTCAAGCTCTTTACATGCCAAAACTGAAATAGGAAGTTGAGAGTTTCTTTAAGCACACTGACCTTCAGTATTCTGGTTAGTGTGAAAGCTTCTGGTAATTATCTGTACTTAACTTTGTTTGTTTGTTTGTTTGTTTTTAATTAATGGTGACCTATGTCTTTCAGAACTGAAAAACTTTTTTTGCATTATATCATTAATCATTTTTCACTCAACATAATGTTTTTGAGATTCATCTATGCTTTTGCATCTATCATTAATTTATTGCTTTTATGGATGAGTATTATTCCATTGTCATAAATGTGCCACAGTTTGTTTATACACTCACCTGTTAATGGATGTGTGGTTGTTTCAGGTTTGGGCTATTAAAAACAAAACTGCTAAGAATGTTTTTGTGCAAGGATTTGTATGATCATACAGTTTCACTGTACCTAGATAAAAACCTTAGCGTGACATGGCAAGGTCATATGGTAGTTGTATGTTTAACTTTTTATGCAACTTGTAAACTCTCCATAGTGATTGTAATGTTTTACGTTGACATGGCAATGCATGAGAGTCCCAGTTCTTTCACATACTCATCATTAACTGGTATGTTCAGTCCTTTAACTACAGACATTCTAAAAGGTGTTTAATGGTATCTCATTTGGTTTTAATTTGCGTTTCTTGAATGCATCTTTTCATGAGCTTATTTGCCATTTATGTATCTTTTTTTTTTTTTTTTTTTTTTTTTACTTTAAGTTCCAGGATACATGTGCTGAACATGCAGGTTTGTTACATAGGCATACATGTGCCACAGTGGTTTGCTGCACCTATATCAACCTGTCTTCTAGGTTTTAAGCCCCACATGCATTAGGCATTTGTCCTAATGCTATCCCTCCCCTTGCCCCCTGCCCCCTGACAGGCCCCAGTGTGTGATGTTCCCCTCCCTGTGTCCATGTGTTCTCATTGTTCAACTTCCACTTATGAGTAAGAATATGCAGTGTTTGGTTTTCTGTTCCTGTGTTAGTTTGCTGAGGATAATGGTTTCCAGCTTCATCCATGTCCCTGCAAAGGACATGAACTCATTGTTTTTTATGGCTACAGAGTATTCCATGGTGTATATGTGCCACATTTTCCTTATCCAGTTTATCATTGATGGGCATTTGGGTTGGTTCCAAGTCTTTGCTACTGTAAATAATGATGCAATAAACATATGTGGGCATATAACTTTATAGTAGAATGATTTATAATCCTTTGGGTATATACCCAGTAATGGGATTGCTGGGTCAAATGGTATTTCTGGTTCTAGACTCTTGAGGAATCACCACACTGTCTTCCACAATGGTTGAACTAATTTACACTCCCACCAACAGTGTAAAAACATTCCTATTTCTCCACATCCTCACCAGCATTTCTTGTTTCCAGACTTTTTAATAATTGCCATTCTAACT
Source organism: Theropithecus gelada (assembly GCF_003255815.1). Taxonomy (NCBI): domain Eukaryota; kingdom Metazoa; phylum Chordata; class Mammalia; order Primates; family Cercopithecidae; genus Theropithecus; species Theropithecus gelada. Next base: position 67,669,992 of record NC_037670.1, read on the forward strand.
GGCATGAGATGGTATCTCGTTGTGGTTTTGATTTGCATTTCTCTAATGATCAGCGATGATGACCTTTTCTTCATATGTTTGTTGGCTGCATAAATGTCTTCTTTTTAGAAGTGTCTCTTCATGTCCTTTGCACACTTTTTGATGAAGTTTTTTTCTTGTAAATTTGTTTAATTTCCTTGTAGTTTCTGGATATTAAACCTTTATCAGATGTGTAGATTGCAAAAAATTTCTCCCATTCTGTAGGGGTTGCCTGTTCACTCTGATGACAGTTTCTTTTGCTGAGCAGAAGCTCTTTAGTTTAATTGGATCCTATTTGTCAATTTTGGCTTTTTTTGCAATGGCTTTTGGTGTTTTAGTCATGAAGTGTTTACCCATGCCTATGTCCTGAATTGTATTGCCTAGGTTTTCTTCTAGGGTTTTTATGGTTTTAGGTTTTACATTTAAGTCTTTAATTCATCTTGAGTTAATTTTTGTATAATGTGTAAGGAACAGGTCCAGTTTCTGTTTTCTGCATATGGCTAGCCAGTTTTCCCAGCGCCATTTATTAAATAAAGAATCCTTTCCCCATTTCTTGTTTTTGTCAGGTTTGTCAAAGATCAGATGGTTGTAGATGTATGGTGTTATTCCTGAGGCATCTGTTCTGTTCTATTGGTTTATGTATTTGTTTTGGTACCAGTACTATGCTGTTTTGGTTACTGTAGCTTTGTAGTACAGTTTGAAGTCAGGTAGCATGATGCCTCCAGCTTTGTTCTTTTGGCTTAGGATTGTCTTGGCTATACAGGCTCTTTTTTGGTTCCATGAAATTTAAGGTAGTTATTTCTAGTTCTGTGAAGAAAGTCAATGGTAGCTTGATGGGAGTAGCATCAAATCTAATAAATTACTTTGGGCAATATGGCCATTTTCACGATATTGATTCTTCCTGTCCATGAGCATGGAATGTTTTTCCATTTGTTTGTGTCTTCTCTTATTTCCTTAAGCAGTGGTTTGTAGTTCTTCTTGAAGAGGCCTTTCACATCCCTTGTGAGTTGTATTCCTAGGTATTTTATTTTCTTTGTAGCAATTGTGAATGGGAGTTCACTCATGGTTTGGCTCTCTGCTTGTCTATTATTGGTGTATATGAATGCTTGTGATTTTTGCACATTGATTTTGTACTCTGAGACTTTGCTGAAGTTCTTTATCAGCTTAAGGAGTTTTGGGGGTGAGATGATAGGGTTTTCTAAGCATACAATCATGTCATCTGCCAAGAGAGACAATTTGACTTCCTCTCTTCCTATTTGAATATGCTTTATTTCCTTCTCTTGCCTGATTGCTGTGGCCAGAACTTCCAATACTATGTTGAATAGGAGTGATTAGAGAGGGCGTCCTTGTCTTCTGCCAGTTTTCAAAGCGATGCTTCCAGCTTTTGCACATTCAGTATGATATTGGCTATGGGTTTGTCATAAATAGCTCTTATTATTTTGAGATATGTTCCATCAATACCTAGTTTATTAAGGGTTTTTAGCATGAAGGGGTGTGGAATTTTATCGAAGGCCTTTTCTGCGTCTATTGAGATAATCATGTGGTTTTTGTCATTGGTTCTGTTTATGTGATGTGATGGTTCTGTTTCTGTTACTTTTATTGATTTGCATATGTTGAACCAGCCTTGCATCCCAAGAATGAGGCCAACTTGATAGTTGTGGATAAGCTTTTTGATGTGATGCTGGATTCAGTTTGCCAGTGTTTTATTGAGGATTCTTGCATGGATGTTCATCAAGGATATTGGCCTGAAATTTTCTTTTTTTATTGTGTCTCTACTAGTTTGGAATCAGGATAATGCTGGCCCCATAAGATGAGTTAGGGAGGAGTCCCTCTTTTTCTATTGTTTGGAATAGTTTCAGAAGGAATGGTACCAGCTCCTTTTTGTACCTCTGGTATAATTTGGCTGTGAATCTGGTCCTGGGCTTTTTTTGGTTGGTAGGCTATTAATTACTGCCTTAGTTTCAGAACTTGTTATTGGCCTATTCAGGGATTTGACTTCTTTGTGGTTTAGTCTTGGGAGGGTGTATATGTGTCCAGGAATTTATTCATTTCTTCCAGATTTTCTAGTTTATTTGCAGAGAGGTGTTTATAGTATTCTCTGATGGTAGTTTGTATTTCTGTGAGATCAGTGGTGATATCCCCTTTATCATTTTTTATTGTGTCTATTTGAATCTTCTCTCTTTTCTTCTGTATTAGCCTGGCTAACAGTCTATCTATTTTGTCAATCTTTTCAAAAAACCAGCTCCTGGATTCATTGATTTTGTCGAAAGGTTTTTCGTTTCCCTCTCTCTTTCAGTTCTGCTCTGATCTTAGTTATTTCTTGTTTTCTGCTAGCTTTTGAATGTGTTTGCTCTTGCTTCTCTAGTTCTTTTAATTGTGATGTTAGGGTATCGATTTTTCATCTTTCCTGCTTTCTGATGTGGGTATTTAGTGCTGTAAATTTCCCTCTAAACACTGCTTTCACAGTGCCCCAGAGATTCTGGTTGTCTCTTTGTTCTCATTGGTTTCAAAGATCTTCATTATTTCGGCCTTAATTTCATTATTTACCCTATGGTCATTCAAGAGCAGGCTGTTCAGTGTCCATGTAGTTGTGCAGCTTTGAGTGGGTTTCTTAATCCTGAGTTCTAATTTGATTGCACTGTGGTCTGAGAGGCTGTTTGTTATGATTTCCATTCTTTTGCATTTGCTGAGGAGTGTTTTACTTCCAATTATGTGGTCAATTTTAGAATAAGTGCTATGTGGCGCTGAGAATAATGTATATTCTGTTGATTTGGGGTGCAAAGAATGTATATTCTGTAGATATCTATTAGGTCTGCTTGGTCCAGAGCTGAGTTCAAGTCCTGAATATCCTTGTTAATTTTCTGTCTCACTGATCTGTCCAATGTTGACAGGGGTGTGTTAAAGTCTCCCACTATTATTGTGTGGGAGTCCTAAGTCTCTTTGTAGGTCTTTAAGAACTTGTTTTATGCATCTGGGTCCTCCTGCATTGGGTGCATATATATTTAGAATAGTTCATTCTTCTTGTTGAATTGATCCCTTTACCATTATGTAATGCCCCTTTTTGTTTCTTTTTTTTTTTTTTTTTTTTTTTTGATCTTTGTTGGTTTGAAGTCTGTTTTATCAGAGACTAGGATTGCAACACCTGATTTTTTGTTTGCTTTCCATCTGCTTGGCAAATATTCCTCTGTCCCTTTATTTTGAGCCTACGTGTGTCTTTGTACATGAGATGGGTCTCCTGAATATAGCACACCAATGGGTCTTGACTCTTTATCCAATTTGCCAATCTGTGTCTTTTAATTGGGGCATTTAGCCGATTTACACTTAAAGTTAATATTGTTATGTGTGAATTTGATCCTGTCATCATGATGCTAGCTAGTTATTTTGCACATTCATTGATGCAGATGCTTCATAGTGTCGTTGGTCTTTATATTTTGGTGTGTTTTTGTAGTGGCTGGTACCAGTTTTTCCTTTCCATATTTAATGCTTCCTTCAGGAGTTCTTGTAAGGCAGGTCTGGTGGTTACCAAATCCCTCAGCATTTGCTTGTCTGCAAAGGATTTCATTTCTCCTTCACTTATGAAACTTAGTTTGGCTGGATATGAAATTCTGGATTGAAAATTCTTTTCTTTAAGAATGTCGAATATTGGCCCCCACTCTATTCTGGCTTGTAGGGTTTCTGCAGAGAAATCTGCTGTTAGTCTGATGGGCTTGCTTTGTAGGTAACCTGACCTTTCTCTCTGGCTGCCCTTAACATTTTTTCTTTCATTTCAACCTTGGAGAATTTGATAATTATGTGTCTTGGGGTTGCTCTTCTCAAGGGGTACCTTAGTGGTGTTCTCTGTATATCCTGAATTTGAATGTTGGCCTGTCTTGCTAGGTTGGGGACGTTCTCCTGGAAAATGTCCTGAAGTGTATTTTCCAATTTGATTCCATTCTTCCTGTCACTTTCAGGGACCCCAATCAAACATAGGTTTGGTCTTTTCACATAGTCCCATATTTCTTGGATGCTTTGTTCATTCCTTTTCAATCTTTTTTCTCTAATCTTGTCTTCTCACCTTATTTCAGTAAGTTGATCTTCAATCTCTGATATCCTTTCTTTCACTTGATCGATTTGGCTATTGATACTTGTGTAGGCTTCACAAAGTTCTCGTGCTGTTTTTCAGCTCCATCAAGTCATTTATGTTCTTCTCTAAACTGGTTATTCTAGTTAACAGTTCCTGTAACCTTTTTTCAAGGTTCTTGGCTTCCTCACACTGGGTTAGAATATGCTCATTTAGCTCAGAGGAGCTTGTTATAACCCACCTTCTGAAGCCTACTTCTGTCAATTTGTCAAGCTCATTCTCCATCCAGTTTTGTGTCCTTGCTGGAGAGGAGTTGCAATCATTTGGAGGAGCAAAGGCATTTTGTTTTTTGGAATTTTTAGCATTTTTATGACTGATTTTTTTCTCATCTTCATGAATTTATCTACTTTTGATCTTTGAGGCTGATGACCTTTGGATGGGGTTTCTGTGTGGGAGTTAATTGATATTGATGTTATTGTTTTCTGTTTGTTAGTTTTACTTCTGTCAGTCAAGCCTCTTTTCTGCAGGTCTGCTGCAGTTTGCTGGAGGTCCACTCCAGATCCTATTTGCCTAGCTATCACCAGCAGAGGCTGCAGAACAGCAAAGATTGCTGCTTGCTCCTTCCTCTGAAAGTTTCATCCCAGAGGGGGACTGACCTGATGCCAGCTGGAGCTCTCCTATATGAAGTGTCTGTCAACCGCTGTAGGGAGGTCTCTTCCAGTCAGGAGGTATGGGGATCAGGGACTCACCTGAGGAGGCAGTCTGTCTCTTAGCAGAGCTTGAACACTGTTCTGGTAGCACCCTCCTTGTCAGGATCCACTGCTCTCTTCAGAGCTGGCAGGCAGGAAGGTGTGAGTCTGCTGAAACTGTGCCCACAACCTCCCCTTCCCCCAGGTTTTCTTCCCAGTGATATGGGAGTGTTATCTATAAGCCCCTGACTGGAGCTGTTGCCTTTCTTTCAGAGATACCCTGCCCAGTGAGGAGGAAGCTATAAAGGCAGTCTGGCCACAGCTGCTTTGTCACGCTGTGTTGAGTTTCACCCAGTCAGAACTTCCAGGCCTTTTTAGCTCTGTCAGGGGAAAACTGCCTACTCAGGCCTCAGTAATGATGGATGCCCCCTCCCCCACCAAGCTCAATCATCCCAGGTTGGCATCAGACTTCTGTGCTGGCAATGAGAATTTCAAGCCAGTGGTTCTTAGCTTGCTGGGCTCTGTGGGAGTGGGCCCCACTGAGCAACACCACCTGAATCCCTGGCTTCAGCCCCCTTTCTAGGGGCATGAATGACTCTGTCTCACTGGGGTTCCAGGCACCAATGGCGTATGAAAAAACCTCCTGCAGCTAGCTCAGTGTCTTCCTGAACAGCCACCCAGCTTTGTGCTTGAAACCCAGGCCCCTGATGGTGTAGGCACATGAGGGAATCTCCTGGTCTGCAGATTGCAAAAACCATGGGAAAAGCGTAGCATCTGGACTGGATAGCACAGTCCCTCACAGCTTCCCTCAGCTGGAAAAGGGAGGCTCCCTGCTCCTTGCACTTCTTAGGTAAGACAACACCCCACCCTACTTCTGCTTGCCCTCCATGGGCTGCATCCATTGCCTAATCAGTCCGGTGAGATGAACAGGGTACCTCAGTTGGAAATGCAGAAATCACCCAAATTCTGTGTTGGTATCACTGGGAGCTATAGACCAGAGCTGCTCCTATTCGGCCATCTTTAATGTCTCCCTGTATTTAACTTTTTAAGAGCTTGCAAAACTGTTTTCTAGAATAGCTCTTCCATTTTGCTCTGATCAACACTTTGTGAGTTCTAGTTGTTTCCCATCTTGCCAACACTTGACCTTGTTAGCATTATTTTAGCTATTCCAATAAGTTTATAGTTATATTTTACTGAGCTTTTAAAATTCTATTTCCCTGATGGCTAATGATGAGCATACTTATTGTGTTTATTGGCCATTTGTATATCTTCTTTGGTAATTTCCCTTTTCATGTCTTATCCTCATACTTTATTTGTTTTGCCTTATCGATTTATATATTGTTTGTACAATGTTTTGTCAGATATATAAATATTTTCTCCCATTCTGTGATTTCCCTTTTTGTTTTCTTAATAGTGTCTTTTGATAACTAAAAGTTTTAAATTTTGATAAACTTATATTTATCCACAACATAATTATCACTACTACACACCTATTAAATAGCTAAGATTAAAAAGATGGACCACACCAAGTGTTGGTAAGGATGTGGAGGAACTAGAGCTCTCATACATTGCTGGAGCCAACATGAAATGGTTCCACCAACTTGGGAAACAATTTGTTAGTTTTTTAAGAAGTTAAACATAAAACTAACATATGATCTAACCATTACACTTCTGGTATTTACCCAAAAGAAAAGAAAGCAAATGTCCATTAAAGTACTTATTCATAAATATTTATAAAAGCATTCTTTACAATAGCCAAGACTGGAAACCACACAAACATCCATCAACAGGCAAATGGATAAACACATTATGGCATATCAATTCAACAAAATAATCAGAGCAAAAAGGAGTGAAGTATTGATACACATAACAACCCAGATTAAATCTCAAAATAATCATGATGAGTAAAGGTAGCCAAACAACAAAAAGTACATATTGTATGATTTTATTTACATACAACTCTACTCTATAGTGAAAGAATGTAATTAATAATTGCCTAGAAATGGCAGGGAAAGCCAGGAGGGAGATATTACATGGGGCATGAGAATACTTCTGGGGCAATGGATATATTCTCCATCATAATTATGGTGACATTTCATGGGTGCATACATATGTCAAGACTTATCAAATTTGCCTTTGAAATATGTGTAATTTGTTGAATATCAATCATCAGAGCCAGAATGAAGGTGAGGCAAGAGAGGCTCCTATGGTCCAAAATTCAAGGAGGTGCTCAGACCCTGACTTGAAAATGACTCCTCAAGTTTTAAATTTATTCCCTAGGAGTCTTTCTTGCCTCACCCTAGTCATGAACCTGTTGGTTATGCCTCAATAAACTTGTTAAAAGTCCACACAAAAACTAGGAGAAAGCAAAAGGCCCATCAACAGATTAATGGGTAAGCTAAATGGTATATTTATATAATGAAATACTACTCAGTGATGAAAAGGAATGAGCTACTACAGTGTGCAACAACATGAATAAATCTCAAAGCATTATGTTTAGTGAAAGAAGTCAGAATAAAAGAGCACATAGTGTATGTTTCTATTTATATAAAATTCTAGAAAAATGTAAAATGATATATGCTGATAAAAAGCAGATCAGTGATTATCTGTGGCCAAGGGCAGATAGAAAGGTGCATTAAAAGATCACTGGAAAAGGTTCTGTATCTTGACTATGGTGTGGGGTTTTTTGGCATATACATCTGTCAAACCTATCCAATTGTATGCTTCAAATGGATAATTTATTTTATATGTTATAATAAAGTTGATAATTAAATCAAATAATATAATCCACACATTTCACCGAATAGAGGAGGAAATTATATAATTATCTGAGTACATCCCCCAAAAAACTATAAAATTCAACACCTGAATTCAAGGTCAATATACAAAAATGAATTGCCTTTCTGAATGTCAAGAAAAACAACTGAAAAATGAAATTCACAAAAATAAAACCATGTGCAGTAGCATCAAATCACATAAAATAAATATAAATACACAGTGTAATATTTACATGACCTCTATACTGAAAACTATAAAATATGGCTGAGAAAATTCAACGAACACTAAGTAAATTGAGATATATGTCCATTTTGGAGGAGAAACATAACTAGAGAAGACTTACATAACTAGATTTAAAGACTTGCTACAAAGTTCCAGTAATCAAAGCATTGTGGTATTGGCACAAGCATAACCAGACCAAGTAAACGGAATAGCATCCAGAAGGATACTCACACAATTGGTAACATAATTTTCAAGAAAGGCACCAAAAGAATTTAACTGGGAAAGGTGAGTCTTTTCAATAAATGATGCTCAGGGTCTGAATATTCATATGAAAACAGAAACCTGCTACCTCATACTATACAAATATTAATTTAAGATGTATCATAGACCAAAATGTGGAAGCTAAAATCATGAAGCTCCTAGAATACATAAGAATATCTTCATGACCTTCAGGCAGGCAAAGATTTCTTATTCAGGACTGGAAACTCACTAATTATATATTATCTATGTGAACTTCCATGGGTTTTTCTCCTATAATCATGCCTAAATTTGTGGAATCCTCAGCACATAAAGACTCGAGGACCAAAGCCAAGTCTTTAGTCTTATCCTGAAGCAGACATGACGCAGGTTGAAAGATGCCGAAGTCAGCACAAAGCTGATCTTAAATAGAATAATTTTCTGAGACTTCTAAAAAAAGTTCCTCAGCAGTGCATCTTACTTGACAGCTCTCTTTGCAGAGAAAAATCTCTGTGGAAACCCAGAGAAGAAGGAGTGATCCTTTGTCAGAAAGCTGAGCTGTGGCTAACACCAGGGAAGCATGGAGGGAGGTTGGAAATCCCACTTATTGCACGGTTTATGACTCTGGAGATCTGATCAATGAAAGGAGGTCTTAACGGTGGACAGAGTTGCACCGAGGTCTACAAAAAGTTATTTGGTTGTGCTTTAACATCCAAGGTGGATTTTCTTGAAAGGCCAGCAGAAGGACAGAAAACTATCCAGTTTCTCTGAGTCTGGTCACTGGTCGTCCTTATGGAAAGCTTTCTTTCTCTGTTTGCCTAGGATGGGGCTTTCAAATAAGTCATGTACTTGAGCTCTATGGTCTCGTTTTTCCAGAGCAGACTATGGTACCAAGGCAGATTCTTGCTGGTCTTACAATTCTGGTAAATTTCCATTTCTTGGGTTTATAAGTGCAGCTTTCAATTCCCCATGAGCATTCACCACCCCTAGAACCTGGCAGACTTTAGGAATAATCTCAGCACCCATTCCCAGAGAGGCTTGAGGCTACCTCAGAGCCGAGAGGGTGCATTAGTTGTTTACATCCCCGTCCTGCTCTGGAGCAGCTCTGCTCTAGGTTTGGTATTATTCCTTCCTTCTCCTTCCTCCTATGGTCTTTCTTTGGATGAACAGATAAGACAAATGTTTAGCTTATGTTGAATAAATGAGGCACTTTCCCCGTGTTCTGAAGTGTCTGCAACTAGCAGGAGTCCTCCTTCCTGACCTTCTTATTCTTGAAAATGAATGTGAGAGTTAAAGCCAATCTAATATCCCTATTTATAGTTATTCCTATATGAACAGCTCTATTTCCTATGGTGACTAATTTTCCAGAACTCTAGGAATTTAAGATGTAGCATTAATTGTTTTAAGTGGCATGAATTATTCACTCTCTCTCCCTCCAGAATTAGTCAAGCATATAATGTAGTGTGACACAAAATGAAATTGACTGATTGATTGACCTGTAATACAGATGTAGGCTGTGGTGGAATTCCTCTAAGACTCTCATCTCAGGAAGCTCATTAATAGAGATTTGACTAAGCTGACTTGGGTCCCCATTGGCTTTTTGGCATATTTCCCTCACCTCTGCAAGTTAGTGTCAAGTCTCCTTAGAGAATTCTCAGGACACTTGGGATGGAAGCAATAGCCATGATGGATTGGGGATGTGCTTGAGAATTGCTTTCCTTTCTTTGCCAGGAAGTCTTTCTGAGGCAACCATTCAACTATAGCACCCACAGACTTCCTGTGGAGTATCCAGAATGCAGTCTCAAGCCTGCACCCGGGCACACAACCAAACAGCAGTGAGGAGCCTGCCAGCTAGTGGTTTGGCCTCACAGAGAGGCAGACTGTGATCAGGGCCACAGCCAGGCAAGCTCAGGGGGCCTTGTGGCTGTTTGGTGGCCAAGACATCAGTGAAACTTTCTTCCATAGCAACAGCTCAGCCAAGTAGGAATTTGTCAAGAGATCGCTCTGGGTCCAGATGTGATTGATACTGGAGAGTTCAGGAATGAAAGTACATCACCCCAGGCCAAGGCAGTTGAAGTCATGGTTTGAAATCTATTGGCGTTAATAACACTTATAGAATTAGCTATTTGTTTGCCAGTCAACTCAAATATCTGTTCAAACACACATACAGTCAATGAAATACAAGCTCCCAAATAAACACTAAGGCCGCACGTTGTCGCGACTATAAGGTTGTATGTAAGGATTCAAGAATTCAAATATAGAAAGTCTAAGTGGTTTGGTGTGAGATCCCAGGGAAAGAGCTTAGGGGATCTTCTTTCTCCAGTTTAGATTCACAAGGCCCCTGAGGAGGGTCTTCTGTGTGTCACCACACTGAGGGAGGCTGAAGATCATCCTAATTCAAGAATCCTTATCTCTACTTTGAGAATAAGGTAGCGAAGTCCAAAAGGACATCACTGTCTGAGGTCACTCAGCTCAGAAAAGCAAAGTAATATTCACTCCCACTCACCCCGTTCAAGTCCTCTACCCCAGCTTGTCTCTAGCCAATCCACACTGGCCTCACATATCAGCTCCCAGCTTCCCCACGAAGCACCTGCCCTTATCACCATAAGGTGACCTTCAGGTAACTTTGAGAACCCATTGCCCTACTCATATAATTGTCTGGACCAAGTATGTATGGCCATGGGTAGCTTCTAGCTGACTGATTCTTATTCTCTGCTGTCCACCAAGTAATCTGGGGTGGAGAAAGTTATGGCCTTTTTTGAGCCCCAGTTTTCCCAACTGTCAAATGGGAATAATGTTACCTATATTTTAGATTTCCATGAAGGTCAAATGGAATTATGGACACTGTGTTGCACTGCACAGGTTGTAGATAAGGGAGCCGGCTAAGGAATCCCCATGGCCCCTGCAATATGTGAGGCTCCATCATGTAGGGGCTTTAATACTCTAATCCTCTACCACTATCACTCCTGCAGTAGCAGCAGCATCCCCCTTGTCATCTATGTCTAGAGTCTGCAAGGAGCATTTGTCATTTGTATAACTCAAATGACAGCCAATCTGTGGACAAAACAAATCAGCCCATTTTCTGCCTAAGTTCAAGATGCTGCTGCTTTCCAATCCTATAATGGGCAGGTCACCCTCAACTTCCCAGAAGACAAGGGAAGGGAGTTGGAATGAAGTCGGCTGTTGGCCACACACCAACTGGGCAATGACTCAAAGGCAACGCGTTAGTTATCTTTAAGTTTAACGTAATTTTCTCTGTCTACTCCCTGGTCATATCTCCATAGTCATGATGTTGGAATAAAAATAGCAAAATACCTTCAAGAATTGTCCAGAGAACTGAGAAACACTATAGTTCCTTGTTGCCCAGATTCCAGACACATTGCCTGACCTTCAGGGTCAGGTCAGTGTAATAGACGAAGACACAATCTGGTCCTCCATTGTGTCTTCATCTATTATACTCTCCTGCTCAGCTACCTCTGGTCACCCTGAGTGCATCTGTGTTTGTCAAATCTATCATACTTTACAGCCTCCATGTTTTTGCTTATGGTGTTACTTCAGTTAGGAACACCTTTTCTCTTCTTCATTTAATACTGAAGTCTTTTATCAGTGCTCATAACTGCATCTCCTTTTGTTGTCAGGTGGACAGGGATTTTCACCGCTTTCTTCTCCCAGTTCTGACAGTATTTTATGTCCTTGTCATAACACTGAATGTGGGAATTAATATGCAATTCATTCTCTATAGCAGAGGCAGCATCCTCGGGGCTAATAGTGTATACATTGTAACTGCTTAGAAAATTTGTCTTGAGGGCCGACTGTGGTGGTTCACGCCTACAATCCCAGAACTTTGGGAGGCCGAGGCAGGCGGATCACGAGGTCAGGAGATCAAGACCATCCTGGCTAACACAGTGAAACCCTGTCTCTACTAAAAATACAAAAAAATTAACCAGGCATGGTGGCGTGTCTCTACTAAAAATACAAAAAATTAGCCAGGCATGGTGGCGGGCGCCTGTAGTCCCAGCTACTCGGGAGGCTGAGGCAGGAGAATGGCGTGAACCCAGGAGGTGGAGGTTGCAGTGAACTGAGATCGCGCCACTGCACTCTAGCCTGGGCGACAGAGCAAGATTCCAACTCAAAATAAAAAAAAAGAAAAGAAAATTTGTCTTGAATGAAAAAAGGGGATCTTCAATTATTCAACAGAAGATCTTAGTAATGAACCAAATCAGTTACACTTTTTTGAATCAAAAAGTGACCTTTTGAGGGTATGGCTGAAAACCTCTGACTTAATTTTTTTTTAAGTGATTCTGAAATTTTGGATAAAATTAGGCAAACTAGCTAGAGACATCGGGACTTGAAGAATGACACGGCACTGCGTTTCTTGTGTTCTTTTTGCCTCATATGTCCTGGACTGGGTGCTGAAGAAGACAACACTCAGCATAGACAAAAAAAAAAAAAGACCCCAAGGAAAGCCTGTTTTCTCCCGTTCAAAGGACCAGGAAAGAGAGGGCCTAGCAAGATAGAAAACTTATATACAATAACCACCCTCCTCCATCCAAACACTGCAGAAAACACTGTGGCCACACCACCATGCACACCACCAAAAGGCACGTGGGGACCCCAGACTTCCGCTCCCTCAAGGCTGGAATGAGGCACCCTTACTTCCCTATGGGGTGGTATCGGAGAAGACCAAGTACAGAGCTGGTTCCTTCATCCTCATGCTGCAGCAGTGAAGGTCCCTCTGCTCCCTGCTAGGGTGATGTCACAGGAGGTCACCACCCATTGGCCACAAGGCCCTGACAAGCTGTATGTGGGGGACTATGTGGGAAGCAGCAAAGAGGTATCCCTCCCCCTTCCAGCCCTGCTGTGTCAGCAGAGGCCTCAAAGGGAGCCTGGCTCCTACCCCTGCCAGCAAGCACGAGGAGGTCCTATACCTTTGGGGTGTAGATGGAGGACAACTTGAAACCCAGACTTGTACCCCAACTGCCAGAGAGAAACAGTGCCCCACTTTTCCAACCAGTGTAGTATCAGAGGAGATGTGCTAAAATAGAAGATTTAAATAAGATGAAGAGTCTCCTAATACCCATAATGCTCAGGATTCAATCTAAAATTATTTATCATCATAAGAACCTGAAACTCTCAACTGGAATGAAAATAGACAATGAACATGTTACCAGTGGCCAATCTATACAGGCCTGCTGCAACTTGAACCTTGCTTCCTCAGAGGAAAGATTTCGGCCGAGGGACAGAAGCAGGTTTAAGGCAGAGGGAGAGACTGAGGCAAGTTTTAGAGCAGGAGTGAGAGTTTATTAAAGTTTTACAGCAGGAATGAAAGGAAGCTAAGTATACTTGGAAGAGGGCCAATCTGGTGAGAGGCATTTGAGAGATCAAGTGCCCACCAGACCCTTGACTTGGGCATTTATACATTGGCATGGTTCCGGGATTTGCGTTTCTCCTCCCTTGATTCTTCTCATGGGGTGGGCTGTCCACATGCACAGTGGCCTGCCAGCACTTCAGATGCGCCGCATGCACAGTGTGTTTACTGAATTTGTGCATGTGTTCACTTGATGTTTTTTTCCCTTACCAGTCAAGCCTTACCAGAGGAAGGTCATATACCAGTTAAAGTACGCCATTTTGCCTCTTGTTGCACGTGCATGAGCCCCGTCACCCAACTCTTGAGATTGTATCAGGAAGTTGCTGATCACCAACTCTAGGTGTTTTCTGTCTATTGGGAAACATCTTTCCCTGATGCTGACAGCCACCTGACCACCACCTGATGGTCATCTGACATTTCTTTGGGTTTTGGGGGAGGGAGGTGCATTTCTTGCCCTGCACATGTCTGCCTAACCACCTACTCTAACAAACACATACCATATCAAGATGACACAGATGTTGCAATTATGTGATAAGAATTTTAAGCAGGCCAGGTGTAGTGGTTCACACCTATATTCCCAACACTTTGGGAGGCCAAGTAGGGAGGAGTGCTTGAAGCCAGAAGTTCAAGACCAGCCTAGGTAACATAGTGAGACTTCCATCTCTACTCAAAAAAAAAAAAATTTTGGATTAGCTAGGTGTGGTGGTGCACGTGCCTGTAGTCCTAGCTGCTTGGGAGGCTTAGGTGGGAGGATCACTTGAGCACAGGAGTCAAGGCTGCAGTGAGCTATGATAACACATTCCAGCCTGGTGACAGAGCAAGACCTGTGTCAAAAAAAAAAAACAAAAAAGAAATTTTAAGCAGTAACTACTGTTACCTACGCCGTTATTGTGACTACGGTTACCACTATTACTACTACTATTCATACCACTATTAAAATCACTACTACCATTCTTCCTACTATTACTGCTATTACTACATAAACTACTATTACTCCTAACACTATTGCTATTACTACTATTACTATTATTTTTACCTGTACTACTCTTGCTACTATGTCTACTATTGCCACCATATTATTATCACTACTATTACCATTACTACTACAATTACTGGTACTATTAATACCACAATTACTCTTGCTACTACTCTAATACTCTTACTGCTACTCTTGCTACTATAACTACTGTTGTAACTAACATTATTGCTACTATCACTCTTTTCACCTCTACTACAATCACTACTTCTATTACTACCACTATTACTAATACATTTATGAGTGGTACCAGTACCCATTTTCATTTGTACAACATTTTGTAAATCACGTAAATTTTTTTACTTCAAATTAAATGGAGTAGGAGCTCAAAAAAAGGAGAGACCTTAAGTAATGAGGTAAGAGGAGCTAGAGAAAATAGTACTAACAAAAAAATCAAATAGAAACCATAAATCCCACTTCCCCTGGCTCTTTTCCCTTTATGTTTTCTTTCCTTCCTCTTTACCCCTAAACTGAAATTAGAGGTTTTCTCCAACAGGCAGAAGTGTGTTTACCAAGCAGCTAACATCATAGCTCCAGGGTCTCCATTTGCACAAGCACTGCTGGCTGCTGCTTTTGTAGACCTTCTAGGGGAGGAAGAGAAGGCAGGTTGCTTCCAGGTAGCATTTCTAAATAAGCATTTCTGGTAAACTGCCTAAGGAGCTCTCAGAAGGAAAGCACTGAATCTCCAAGCCTCCAGAAATTTGTTTGGATTTATTTTCTAATTCTAAATAAGCATTCACTTTTGTACCAAAAAAAATTTAAGCAACTATCATAAAAATACTTCAACAGGCAATAACATATGCACTTGAAACAAATGGAAACCTAGGAAGCCTGAGCAAAGAATAGAAAACTTAAAGAACAACGAAAGGGAAATGTTAAGACTGAAAAACTCAGTAACCAAAATAAAAAACCTCAGTGCATAACAATGGAAAATACCCAGTCTGAACAAAAGAGAGAAAAATGGACTGAAGAGAAATGAACATAACTCCTGGGACTTGTGTGACTATAACAAAACATCTTACATTTGTGTCATCAGAGTCCAAGGAAAAGAGAAGAAAGAGAGGAGGGGTAAAAAATTCTTAAAGAAATAATGACTGGAATTCCCTAAATTTGGTGAAAGATATCATAAATCTTCAGATTTAAAAAACTGAGCAAACCGAAAACATTATAAACCCCTCCAAAACATTGCCACTGACATAATAAACAAACTACTAAAAACTAAAGACAGGAAAAAAATCACAAAAGCAGCAGGAGAGAAATGACTCCTTACTTATAGAAGAGAAAAACATTCAAATGGCAGCAGATTTCTTATCAGAAACCATGGAAGTCAAAAGCAAGTGGGATAATATTTTTCAAGCACTGCAAGACAGGAACTGTTTAGATAGAATCCAATATCCAGTGAAAATACATTTCAGAATTAGAGAGAAGAAAAGATATTTGCAAGTGAAAGAAAAGTAAGAGATAGACCCACCCTGAAAGAATGACTATAGGAAGTTCTATAAACAAAAAGTATAAAAGATATAATTTTGGAAAATGTGGACAGCAGAAAGAAAAAGAATAATGGCATTTATAATGAATTTTCTTCCATTTTTTAGTGTTCTAAGTTATATTTCACACTTGAAACAAAAAGTATAAAATTTTCTTAAGTGGCTATCCATGAATGTAGAGGAAATATTTAAGATAATTATATAGGAAAGAGAGTAAAGAAACTTAAAAAGAGATAAAGTTTCTATACCTCACACAAATATATATAAATGGAATTCTAAAAATGTTCAAGTAACCCACAAGAAGGCAGAAAAAATAAAAACAGAGAACAAACAGAAAAACAAAAAATAAAATTACACACTTAAGCATTTAAGCATTAGCATATCAATAATTATATTGAATATAAATGGTCTAACACAATATTTTTTAAAAACAAATGTTCGTAGAGTGAAGAAAAAAATACCGAAAGATATGCTGTTTACAAAAAATTCACTGTAAATACAATAGAGGTAGGTCTAAAGGAAAAGGATGTGTAACGATACACAATGCCAAAATTAATCAAAAGGAAGTTAGGGTAGCAACATTAAAACCAGATAAGATAAATCCCAGAGCAAATGAAATTACCAGGGATAGAGAGACAGATTACATAATTAAAATGGGCCAGTCCCCTAAAATGCCATTGCAATCCAAATGTGTATGCACCAAACAACAGAGCTGCAAAATACATGAAGAAAGAATGATAGAACTAAAAAAGGAGAAATGGAGAAATCTACAGTTATAACTGAAGGCTTCAACACTCTTCTCTCAATAATTGACAGACTAACTAGACAGAAAATCAGGAAGAACACTGTATTAATCAGGATTCTCCAGGGAAAAAGAACCAATAAGATGTGTGTGTGTGAGTGTGTGTGTGTTTATGTGTGTCTGTAAAGAAATTTATTAAAAGGAATTGATTCAATCAATTATGGAGGCTGGCAAATCCAAAATCTGTTGTGTGGGCTGGTAGGCTGGATAAAAAGGGGAGATAATGGCACAGATAAAATGTAAAAGCAGTCATCCAGAGAATTATTTCTTGCTTGATGAGGCTGGTCTTTTTGTTTTAGCCAGCCTTCAACTGATTGGATCAGGCCCACCTGCACTAGGGAAGACAATCTGCTCTACTCAAAGTACACCTATTTAAATGTTAACTTCATCAGAAAATACCCTCCAGGTTTGCACATAAAATTCATCATCATAAATATGGAAGTACTCAACAACACCATCAACCAAGAGGATCTAATTTGCATTTCTAGAACACTCTACCCCACTACAGCAGAATGCACATGATTTTTTACACGTTTACCAAGATATACCATCTCTTGAGTCATAAACAAACCTCACCAAAAAAGAATTAAAATTATACACAGTAAGTTCTGTGATCACAGTGGAATCATATTGGAAATCAATAACAGAAAGATAACTGGAAAATCTCCAAACCCTGACGAATTAAACAACTAATCCATGACTCAAAAAGGAAGTTTCAGGGAAATTTTTAAAAAATACTTAGAACTGAATTAAAATTTGTGAGACACAGATAAAACAGTGCCAAAAGAGAAATTTATAGCATTGAATCCTTACATTAAAAAGGAAGAAAAATCTCAACTACATAATCCAAGCTCCCACTTCAAGAAACTAGAAAAAAAGAAAAATGAACCCAAAGAAACACAATGAAGGAAATACTTTTAAAAAGCACAGATATCCGTGAAATTAGATCAGAAAAGCAACAGAAAAATCAATGTGACAAAAAGCTAGTTTTTAAAAAAGACAAATAAAATTAACAAACTTCTATCAAGACTGACAAAAAAAAAAAAAAAAAACCCGAGACGACACATACAACTAATATTGAAACTGAAACAGGGAATATCACTACACACTCACTAAACATCAAAAGAATAATAAAAGAATACTTGAAAAAAAGAACACTCAAAAATTTGACAACTTAGATAAAACAGACCAATCTTTGAATGGCACAAACTACCAAAATTACTCAATATGAAGTAGATAATTTGAATATCCCTATACCTATTAAATGAATCAAATTCACAACTTAAAAACAGACAAAAAGGAAACCTGCAAGCTTAACTGATTTCACCACATAATTCTACTAAACATTGAAAGAAGAAACAATACATTTTTACAAAATCTCCTCCAGAAAATAGAAGAGGAGAAAACACTTCCCAACTCACTTTATGAGGTCGGTAGTACTTTGATACCAAAATCAGAAAAAGATAGTACCAAAACTGAAAATATAGACCCAAATCTCTCAGGAACATAGATTCAAATGTTCTTGATAAATTAGTAACAAATTAAACTCAGCAATATATAAAAATAATTATATAGCATGACCAACTAAGTTTTATTCCAGGGATACAATGCTAATTCAGCATTTGAAATTCAATCAATGCAATTCCCCATATGAACAGTCTAAAGAAGAAAAATCATATAATAATATCAAAAAATTCAGAAAAACACTTTACAAAATTTAACACCAATTTATGATAAAGACATGCAAAAGACTAAGGACAGAAAGGAAATTTCTGTACTTGATAAAGAACATCTACCCAAGGAAAAATATCCTGTAGGTAATATCATACATAATGGTGATAGACTTAATGTTTTCCCCCTAATTGGGAGCAATGCAATAATGTCTTCTCCCACCACTGTTATTTAACATAGTAATGAAAATCTAGTCAGACAGGTAAGAAAAGGAAGTATGTAGAAAATCACGAAGAATATATTTTTTTAAATCCTAGACTTACAACAGAGTTCACTAATGTCTCAAGACACAAAATTAAGATACAAAAATTAAATATATTTCTATATACTAATAACTAACATGTTAGAACCAAGATAAAATAATCAATACCCTTTGCAATCACTTAAAAATGAAATACTAAGCAATAATTCTAATAAAGCAGTCACAGGGCTTATACACAAAAAGCTACAACATGCTGATGAAAGAAATCAAAGAAGGTCTCAATAAACTGCAAGATATATCATGTTCATGGATTGGAAGACTCAATATAGTAGTCTTCAATTATCCCTAAATTGATTTGTAGACAATATAATTTTACCAAAATCCCAGTAACATATCTTATACATATTGACCAGCTTATTCTAAAATTTATATGTAACGGGAAAGGAACTCGCTTAAAAAGTTTTTTTTTCAAAGCAAGAAAACATGTGAAGGTCACTCTACCTGATGCTAAGACTTACTGTATGGCTACAGTAATCGAGACGTGTAGTGTTGCAGAGGTATAAACACATAGATCAGTGGACAGAATAAAGAACCCAGAAATATGCTCACAAATACACCCGACTGAATTTTTAGAAAAGAGCAAGAAACTAAGTAGAGGGAAAAATAGCCTTTTCAACAATGGCACTGGAACATTTAGACAGGCATAACCAAAAAAAAAAAAATTACTTCGATTTAAACCTTATACTTATTGTAAAATTAACTCAAATGGATCATATTTTTAAATATAAAATGTCAGAAGCTTCAAGATAGCTGAGTAGAGACACCTGACACTCACCTCCTCCACAAAGAAGAACAAAAATAGCGAGTAGATAATCACACTTCAAATGGATCATCAAATAGAGAATACTGGAATTCAACATAGAAGTGACAGGAAACACCTAAAGCAAGGAAGTAAATGGAAACAAGGCAGCCTGCTCAGCCAGGATCATCTGGGAGCCCAGAGAGGCTCCCCAGTGTGGGAAAAGGGTAAATGAGAGACTCCCAATTGTCCACATTCCACCACAGACTCCTCCAATCCTAGCCATGGGAAAGGCCCTTGACCTTTGTGGGTCCTGAAACTGATGTAGAGAGCTGCCTAGAGACTGTGTGGTTGATGTTGCTCCAGAGAGGGAGCTCACACCAGGTCCCATACTCCCCCTGAGTCCTAAGCAGCTACAGTGCAGGACTATTTTGGAAGTCCGGCCTCCATCGTACTGCATCTGGCCCTGGGACCAAAAGCCTCTGCAACTCCACATCCCTGGAACTCCATTGACATCCCCCACCTGCAGCCACCATTGCTGCTGGTTGATGCCACTGGGGTGGAAGTGAATGCCACTAGCGGCAATCCCACTACCTCCAGCACTGGGGCCACAGTGCATTTACACATGCCCTGACAATAGACTTTCCTGCCTGCATCTGCCACCGCTACTGCCTGCTGCCTCCAGGTGGTAAAGCGCACCTCACTGACAGTGACACTGCCACCCACAGCCACAGAGCCACTACACGTTTACAAACACCCTGAGGACAGCACCCCTCCCACAGCTGTCACTGCTGGCTGCTACTACTGGGACCAAAGCGCAAGCCACTGGCAACAATCCCATAATCCTTAGGTATGGTGCCACTATACATTTACAAGCACGCTAAGGACAGGCTATCCCACCCACAGCCACCACCCGGAGCAGAAGTGTGAGCTCCCCAGCTACCTGCCCATAGCTGCTGACACTGAAAGCAACCCTGCCCTCACCAGGAGTAGGACTGCAGTGTAGCCACTGCCATCCCCATCTGAGCACCTTGCCAGAAGCCTATGGATCACCATACCCCTACTACCACAATCAGCAACCATATGCACCACTGGGGGTCATGATGGCAGGCTTGCCCAGCCTGGCCCCACTCACCTCCACAATGCCCAAGCACACCATCTGGGTGCCTCAGGATCATCCTGCCCTGTTAGCACCTGAGCACTTTTCCCAGAAGCCTGAAGACAGGCTCACACAGGCTATAACTAACACCAGAGCTGGCAGTTACCTACGTGTGCCACCTTCAGGCCAAAGGACTGATCTACCCAACCCATTGTAACCACCACCAACATCAGTGCAAACCACTTGGGAGCCACAGGGTTGTCCCACTACTGCTATTGCCATTGCTCACATCACACCTGCTGCTCAGAAACCTGAACACTCTCCCATCTGTCAAGTCCACTGCTGTGAATGCCAACACCCAAGAAAGATGCCTGGACCCACTAAAACTGGTTCCAGTCTGCATCACTTTGGAAACCAAAGATGTTCAGACTAAGCCCACCATTGCCCCCACTGGTGCCTGAGCACAGGCCGAATCCCCATCCCTGTCCCCAGCAAAACTTCACCACAGCCTCCACTAACAACTACACTCTGAGCCACTGAGAAAATCATAAATGCCACTGATGCAGTTGAAAGCCAAATAAATTATATGGAGAATATACCATGGCACACACCCAGAATCAAAGCCAAAGTGCCCTACTCAATGAACATCACAGATATGTCTTCAGGAAAAAAGTCCTCCCTTATGAAAGCAAATCCAAAAAAATTTTGGAAGAAGCAACTGTTACACCAGATGCACAAATATCAGTGTAAGAAAACAAGAAACATGAAAAAGTAAGGAAGTATGATACCTCTAAGAGAACACAATAGTTCTCCAGCAATAGGTTCTAATGAAAAAAAAATTTATAAATTCCCAGAAAAAGAACTCAAATTAGTAATATTAAGGAAGCTTTGTGGAACACAAAAGAACACAGGTAAACAATATAAAGAAATCAGAAAAATAATTCAGGATATCAATGAAAAAATTATCAAAGAGATAGATATCAAAAAAGAACCACATAGAAATCCTAGAGAAGAAGAATTCATTGAATGAAAAAAAAATTACATTTGAAAGTTTTAGGCCAGGTGCAGTGGCTCACACCTGTAATCCCAGCACTTTGGGAGGCCGAGGGAGGTGGATCACCTGAGATCAGTTTGAGACCAGCCTGACTAACATGGCAAAACCCCATCTCTACTAAAAATACAAAAATTAGCCAGGCTTGGTGGCACGTACCTATAATCCCAGCTACTTGGGAACGCGGGAGGCTGAGGCAGGAGAATCACTTGAACCTGGGAGGCGGAGGTTGCAGTGAGCCAAGATCAAGCCATTGCACTCCAACTTGGGCGACAAGAGCAAAATTCTGTCTTAAAAAAAAAGTTTCAACAGTAGACTAGATCAAGCAGAAGAATTTCAGAACTTGAAGAAAGGTCTATTGAAGTTACCTACTTGGACAAAAAAGTAAAGAAAAATAAATTTTAAAACCAAAGAGCAAAGCCTACATGACATTTGAGACACCATAAAGTGACAAAATATTCAAATTTTTGGTGTCCTAGAAGACAAAGAGATCAAAGGGCTAGAAAGCCTATTTAATGAAATAATAGCTAAAAAATTCCCAACAGTAGCAAGAGATTTAAACATCCATATACAGAAAGCTAAGAGATCCCTAAATAGATACAATTGAAAAAGATCTTCTCCATGGCACATTAGAGTCAAATTGTCAAATGACAAAGAGAGAATTCTAGAAACAGCAAAAGTAAAGCATCTAGGCACTTATAAAAGAATGTCCATGAGACTAACAGCAGATTTCTCAGCAGAAACTTTACAAGGCAGGAGAGAATTAGATGATATATTCAAAGTGCTGGGAGGAAAAAACTGCCAGCTGAGGGCACCAAACTCAGCAGAGTTATCTTTCATAAATGAAGGTGAAATAAAGTCTTTCCCAGACAAGCAAAAGCTCAGGAAATTCATCACCACTAGACCAGCTCTACAAGAAATGCTTAGAGGAGACCTCCACCTGGAAATAAAAGAATGATATCTACCATCATGAAAACACATGAAAGTATAAAATCTGCTGGTAGAGCAAACACACAAATAAGGAAGAGAAAGGCCTTAATGTTACCACTACAGAAAACCATCAAACCACAATGATAAACAATAAGAGAGAAAAAAACAAAGCATATACAAAAAAATAATTAATAAAGTGATACGAATAAGACATCATATATCAATAATAACCCTGAATGTAAACACATCAAATTTTCTACTTAAAAGATATGGACTGGCTGAATGGATGAAAAAAACATAACCCAACTATATGCTGCCTACAAGAAACTCAATTCACCTATAATGACATATATAGAGTGAAAGGAAAAGAGATAGAAAAATACATTTCATGCAAACAAACAGAAAAGTGAGCAGGAGTAGCTACACTTTTATCAGATAAAACAGACCTTAAGTCAAAAACAATAAAAAGAGACAAAGAAGGTCATTATATAATGATAAGAGGATCACTTCAGCAAGAGGATATAACAATTCTAAACATCTGTGCACCCAACACTGGAGCACCGAGATATATAAAGGAAATATGATTAGATCTAAAGAGAGAGAGACTCCAACACAAAAATAGTTAGGCATGTCAACAACCCCACTCTCAGTCTTGGACAGATCTTTTAGACAGAACAAAGAAATATTGGATTTAAACTACACCAAAAGGACCTAACAAACATTTACAGAAAATTCACCCAATAGCTACAGAACACACATTCTTCTCATCAGCATATGGAACATTCTCCAGAATAGACTATATGTTAAGACACAAAACAATTCCCAACAAATTTTTGGAAGTCAAAATTATATCAAGATCTTCTCAGGTTACAATAGAATAAAACTAGAAACAAATAACAAAAGGAACTTTGAAAACTATGTAAATACTTGGAAACTATGCAACATACTCCTGAATGATGATTGGGTCAAGGAAGAAATTAAGAAGAAATTTTTAAAATTTCTTGAAACAAGTGAAAATCAAAACATAACATATCAAAACCTATGGAATACAGCAAAAGTGGTGCTAAGAGGAAGGTTTATAGCAATAAATGCATACATCAAAATAATAGAAAAATTTCAAATAAATAATCTAATGATGCACCTCAAGGTATGAGAAAAGCAAAAACAAAACAAACCCAAAATTAGTAGAAGGAAAGAAATAATAAAGATCAGAGCTGAACTAAATGAAATAGACTTATAAAAACAATCAATAAAATGAAAAGATTTTTTTAAATATAAAATTGGTAAACTCCTAGCTAGACCAACAAAGAAAGAAAGAAAGATGACTTCCATTCTTTACACCCACTTAACACCATGTGGAAGCCACCAAAGCTTATAGTTTGCACCCTCTAGAGCAGCAACCCAAGCTGTACTTGGGCCACTTTGACCAAAGGCTAGAGCTGAAGTGGCTGGAATGCAGGGAGCAGTGTCCTGAGGATAAGCAGGACAGCAGTATCCTGGACCTGGCCCCTGAAACCATTCTTTCCTTCTAGGCCTCTTGGCCTGTGACAGGAGGGGAGGTCCTGAAGTCTTCTGAAATGCCTTCAAGGCCTTTTTTCTATTGTCTTGGATATTAGCACTTGGCTCCCTTTTAATGAGCCTGCTTGGAAACTTTCTCTACCACAGGGCCACGCTGCAAATTTTTCAAATTTTTACATTCAAATTTTTACATTCACTTCTTTGCTCCCATGTCTGGTTGTAGGCAGTTAGAAGCAACTACACCACATCTCGAATGTTTTGCTGCTTAGAAATTTCTTCCACCAGATACTCTAGGTCATTACTCTTAACTTCAAGCTTCCACAGATCCCTAGGGCTTGGACACAACGCAGCCAAGTTCTTTGCTAGGGCATAAAATAGGTGAGCTTTACTCTAGTTTCCAATAACTTCCTCATTTCCATCTGAGACCTCATCAGTCTGGCCTTCACTGTCCATATTTCTATGATTTTGGTCACAACCATTTAACCAGTCTTCAAGAACTTCCAAATGTTCACTCCTCTTCCTATCTTCTTCTGAGTCCTCCAAACTCTTCCAGTCTCTGCCTGTTACCCAGTTCCAAAGCTGTTTCTGCACCTTCAGGTATCTTTATAGCAATGCCCCAATTATCAGTACCTGTTCTCTGTGTTAGTCCATGTGTGTTACTCTAAAGCAGGGGTCTCCACCCAGTACTGGTCCATGGCCTATTAGGAATCAGGCTGCACAGCAGGAGGTGAACAGCAGGTAAGTGAGCATTACTGATTGAGTTCCACCTCCTGTCAGATCAGGGGCAGCATTAGATTCTCTAAGGAGCACAAACCGTATTGTTAACTGCACAGGCGAGGGATTGAGGTCACATGTTCCTTATGAAAATCTAATGTCCCCCCACCCTAAGTCCATGGAAAACTTGTTTTCCATGAAACCAATCCCTGGTTTCAAAAAGGATGGGGACCACTGCTCTAAAGGCATACCAGAGGCTGGGCAATTTATAAGGAAAAAAACTTTATTTTGACTCATGGCTCTGCAGGATGTAAAGCATGGTGCCAACATATGCTCTTTAGTGATGCCTCAGGAAATTCACAATCATGCCAGAAGGTGATGAGGAGCCAGTGACACAAGGCAAAATGGAGCAAGAGAGAGAGAAGGGGGAGATTCTGGACTCTTTTAAACAACCGGATCTCACATGAACTACTTGAGCAAGAACTCACTTAACACCAAGGGGATAGTGCTAAGCCATTCACAAGAGATTGACTCCCATGATTCAGTCACCTCCCACTATGCCCCACCTCCAACATTGGGAGTCACATTTCAACATGAGATTTGGAAAGGACAAACATCCAAACCATATCAAATGTATCCATCAGGAAAAACTGGGTAACAGGTGCACACAACCTCTCTTTTCCATTTTTGCAACTTCCTGGTAACCTATAATTATTTCAAAATAAAAAGTTACAAAACAACTTTTTAGGCATTTCAAATATAAGAATATTTTAGTGAAAACTGGTTCCAAATTCTTAAAGTTAGTGTTAGTATCTTTCTTATTACTCTGAATGTGACAAAGATAATCCTACATTCTCATCATCTTTTCTTAGAAACTAAACAGATTCATGTGTCCAAAATAAGTCAATTTTAACTAAACCTAGTTTACTTTACATAAATCCCTCAATATTTCCTTGAACTATCTGTTTTAGTCTTGCAGTAGAATTCTGAAGCAATCCCACTGTGCCCATCCCTGCTCCACCCACATAACTAGAGCCCAAAGTACCATGCTAGTGCAGTGATCCAGTGGGAACATGACCCAGGCTGAGCTCTTCTTTCTCCGTAAATGTTGGCTCCAATACAGAGAAGTGTCTCTCCATGTGACTGAACATACTGTGGGCAGCTTGCTCCTTCCAAGCAGCTGTTCTAGAGAGAGAGAGAGACGGGAAGACTGGTGGCAGAGATGCAATGTAGAGAGAGCATCTTTTTGGAAGTCCTTCAGTTCCTTTTGGTGCACATGACCGCACTTAAAGGAAAAGGCTCTCAGGGGTACATCTTCAGCCAATCCTTAGGCTGTGTAGGATGTCTGTGAAAGCAGGATGTTAATACTTGTTATCTCTTGGAGATGGGATTATGATTGACATGTTTATTTTTTTCAACTTTTCTTTATTTCCCAATTTTCAAGCATTGTAAAAATTGACATACATACCTTTAGGTTTTCAATGTGTTCATTTTGGTGTTTCAGCTCCTGCAGTAAATGCTACCATGAAAGGCAAGTATTGGGCAGACTTGTGTCTGGGAAGAGTTTCTCTGTCGTTCAACCAGGAAATACTCACTCCCTCTCTGCCTCATTTCCAAGGAAATTTATTATGGATTAGTCAAGTTCAATGAAATATTTGGGGCTTTGTTTTCTCTACAACATTTTTCAAACCCTAACGTGCCTAAAGATCACGTGATGATATTATCACACCTGATTCTAATCCAGGGAGTCTGGAACAGGGCTTAAGATTCTGCATTTCCAACAGGCACCCAGTCCTACACATTACAGAGCAGGGCTCACTGAACGTGCCAAGCAGCCTAGGTGAATGTCCACCCTGTCCTTTTGGATGTGCTTTTCTTGTGAAGTCGGCACTGGGGTCTTCCACTACGGAGCCTTCCACATCCTGCTCACTCACAACTGCCTGGTACCTCCACACAGATACCAAATACCTTAGGAAGAGGTCCTATCTCCCCCATAATTTTATCCCCTCACCTGCTCACCTACAGCCAATGCCACTCTGGACATCGGGGTGCCCTGTCTTACTCTGGCTGCCTTCTTTTTAAAAAAATTAAGGTAAAATTTACCTAACATAAAATTAGCCAATTTAAAGTGTACAAACCAGTGGCATTTAGTATATTCACAATGTTGTGCAAGTATCACCTCTAGTTCCAAAATATTTCATCAGCACCAAATAAAACCCTGTATCCATTAGGCAGTCACTCTCCCTTTCTCCTCTGCCCCCCAGCCCCTGGCAACCTCTACTCCGCTTTCTGTCTCTATGGCTTTACCTATCTAGGTATTTAATGTAAATGGAATCATACAATATGTAACCTGTGGTGTCTAGGTCTTTCAATGAGCATTGTATTTTCTTCTCTTTTTTTCTACAAATATCATATATTCTCATTTCTTTGTCAGATCTAAACATCAGAACAATTGAACTCATGGACATAGAGAATAGAAGTATGGTTACCAGAGGCTGGCAAGGGTAGTGAGGGCCAGGGGCAAGGTGGGGATGGTTAATGGGTACAAAAAGTATTGAGAAAGAATGAATAAAACCTAGTATTTGATATCACAACAGGGGTATGATAGTCAATAATAATGTAATTATACATTTTTTAATAATTAAGAGTATAATTGGATCGTTTGTAATACCAAGGATAAACACTTGAGGGGATGGATACCCAATTTTCCATAATGCGATTATTACACATTGCATACCTGTACCAAAATATCTCATATATCCTACAAATATACATCTACTATGTACCCATAAAAATTAAAAGTTAAAAAAATAAGTTTTACCACATTCATCACATTTGTAAGACATCTGTTGAATATCAATACTCTGGTAATAATTTTGAGGACTGGTGAAAGGCTTTCCCACATTTGTTACATTTGTAAATATTCTCTGAAAAATGAGTACTCTGATGTTTACTAACATGTGAGCCATTGTTAAAGTTTTCCTGGTTTTCATTACAAAAATATATATTTCAAAAATTAACGTCGACTCTTACCAAAAAAAAAAAAACAGGGTTCTGTAGAAGTTGCAGACATAAATTGAGGTTTATTCTGAGATATTTTATGTTCTTAGTCTCCTTTGGCACTTAAATTATTCTTAAGAGTAGTTATCATACATTGGTTATATGCATTATAACATTCTTTTCGCCCTTCACAGTTACCCATACTTTCCCAGTTTTTTCTTAAGGGTAAATTCTCAAGGCCACAGCTCCCATATCTTCCCAGTATCACTTTTTGGAAGGAATCTTCTATGCCTTCCTCTGATGAACAACCTTGGTTGTAATGAGAATACGTAGCTGGGGCTTTAGCTACTATTTCCTGCCTCTTCACATTCCAGAGCTCTTTCCTTTGCTCCAGATAGGTGATCAGGTTCAGCTTGGAGAACGAGACAAAAAGGGAGACCAGGTTTCTGTAGTTCTGACATCACATTCCTATACAATTTCCACTGAGCAGGGTCCAGTCATTCTCACTTACCTAGAGAGAATTCTTTGGTCACATTCCTGAATGTCAACAGTCCCATTTCCCAGTTTCCAGGGTGTTCTGTCATCTTATTTATGGATCTCCCAGTACCTGTAGGTCACAAGGGGACAGAGGCTGTGACAGAGCCATCTGATGACTCCCAAAGCCAAGGAGACACTTTGACGATGACACCCCAAGCTAGGGAGGTGGTCCAATGAGCATTTTATTATCAAGATTCATCCATATTGTAGCATGTATCAATACTTCATTCTTTTCATGACTTAATAATGGTTCGTTGTATGGGTATGCCATATTTTGTTTATCCATTCTCAGCTGATAGACATTTGGGTTGTTCCTATTTTTTGGCTTTTAGAAATAGTGCTGCTATGAACATTTATGTGCAAGCTTTTGAATATCTGTTTTCAGTTCTTTTGAGTATATACCTAGAAGTGGAATTACTGGTCATATGGTAATTCTATGTTTAACTTTTTGGGAAATTCCCAAACAGTTTTCTACAGTAGCTGAGCCATTTTACATTCCCACCAACAATGTACAAGTGTTCCAGTTTCTCCTATCCTTGCAAAAACTTATTTTCCATTTTCTAATCAGCTATCCTAGTGGGTATGAAGTGGTATCACATTGTGGTTTTGGTTTGTGTTTCCCGAATGAAGAATGATGTTGGGCATCTTTTCATGCTCTTGTCACTAATTTATATATCTTCTTTAGAGAAATGTCTATTCAAATGCTTTGCTCATTTTTTAATTGGATTGTTTGTCTTTTGATTGTTGAGTTGCACAAGTTCTTGGTATATTGTGGATACTAGACCCTTATCAAATATATGCCTTGCAAATATTTCTTACATTCTGTAGGTTGTATTTTCATTTTCTTGATAGTCTTCTTGGTTCACAAAAGTTTTTAATTTTGATGAAATCTAGTTTGTCAGTTTTCTCTTTGTTGCTGTTCTTTTAATGTTATATCTAAGAATCCAGTGCCAAATACAAGGTCATGAAAGTTTATCTTTATGTCTTCTTTGAAGAGCTTTATAGTTGTGGCTCTTACATTTAGCCATTTGATCTATTTTGACTTCGTTTTTATATATGGTATAAGGTAGAGATCCCACTTCCTTATTTTGCATGTGAATGTTCAGTTCCCTCAGCACAAATTGTTGAAGAGACAATTCTTTCCCCATTGAATGGTCTTGGCACCAAGTTCAAAATCAGTTGGCCATGAAAGTATGGGGTTTATTTCTGGACTCTTGATTCTATTCCATTGATCTATATGTCTATCCTTATGCCAATACCACACTGTGTTGATAGCTATTGCTTATTTTTAGCCTTATTGAGGTGTAAGTGACAAATAGGAATTGTGTATTTTTAAAATATACAACTAGATATTTTGATAAATGTATGTATTGTAAAATTATCACCACGATCAGGCTAATTAACATATCTATCACCTCACATAGTTACCATTTTCTTTCTTTTTTATGTGTGATGATAACACAAGATCTATAATTTTAGCAAATTTCAAGTATACGATACAGTATTGTTAACTGTATTCACCATGCTGTACATTAGATCTCCAGAACAAATTCATCTTGCATAACGGAAATTTTGCACTCTTTGACCAACATCTGCTCATTTGCTTCTCACTTTCACCCCCAACCCCAGCAACCACCATTCTAATCTCTGCTTCTATGAGTTTGGCTATTTTAGTATCCATTTGAGTGATGTAACATTTCTTTTTCTGTGTCTGGCTTATTTCACTTAACATAATGTCCTCCAGGCTCATCCATGTTATTGCAAATGGCAGTATTTCCATCTTTTTTTAAGGCTGAATAATATCCTATTGTGTGCGCACACACACACATGCATACACCACACAGACACACTCACATGCATACACCACACACACAGAGACAGACACACACGCACACCATATTTTTTTTTAATCCATTCAGCCATTAGGTTGTTTCCATATCTTGGCTACTGTGAATAATGCCACAGTGAACATGGGAGTGCATATATCTCTTTGATATCCAGATTTCATTTCCTTTGGATATATACTCAGAAATGCTAAATCATATGGTAGTTCTACTTTTAATCTTTTGCAGAATCTTCATTTTCTCCACATTGTCAACAAGACTTGTTATCTTTGGTCTTTTTGATAGTAGCCATTCTAATAGGCATGAAGTGATATCTCACTGTGGTTTTGATTTGTATTTCCCTCATAAGTAGCAATGCTGAGCACCTCTTTCTGTATCTGTTGGCCATTTGTATGTCCTCTTTTGAAAATTTTCTGTTCAGGTCCTTTGCCGATTTTTAATTGGATAATTTGGGGGGGTTTGTTTGGTTGGTTGGTTTTGCTATTGACTTGTATGTGTTTCTTATATAGTTTGGATATTAACACTTAACATATGTATAGTTTACAAATATTTTCTCTCATTCTGTAGGTTGCTTTTTCACTCTGTTGATTGTTTCTTTTGCTGGATAGAAGCTTTTTAGTTTGATGCAATCCTCTTGTCTATTTTTGCTTTCGTTGCTTGTGCAAAAAAGAATCATTGCCAAGACCAATACTGTGGAGATTTTCCCTTATGTTTTCTTCTCGTAGTTTTATAGTTTTAGGTCTTACATTTAAGTCTTTAATGTATTTTGAATTGGTTTTTATCTGGGGTGAGATAAAGACCCAATTTATTTCTTTTGCATGTGGGTATCCAGTTTTCCAGCATCATTCACTGAAGATATTATCCTTTTACCCATTGTGTGCTTTTGGTATCCTTGTTGAAGATCTGCTGATTTTAAATATTTGGATTTATTTCTAGGCTCTCTATTCTATTCCATTGATTTTTATCTCTGTATTTATACCACTATCATACTTTTTTGATTAGTATAGCTTTGTAATGTATTTTGAAATTGAGAAGTGAGGTGCCTCCAGCTTTGTTCTTGATTGCTTTGGATATTTGGGATCTTTTGTGGTCCCATATGAATTTGGGGACTTTTTCTATTTTTATAAAGAATGGCATTGAGATTTTGAAATGATTTCATTGAATCTATAGATCACTTTGGTAGTATGGACATTTTAACAATATTCTCCTGATCCATGAACATGGGTGGAACATGGGATGTCTTTTCATTTATCTGTGTTGTCCCTATTTCATTTATTAATGGTTTATAGTTTTGAACTTTTTTTTTTTTTTTTTTTTTTTGAGGCGGAGTCTCACTCTGTCGCCCAGGCTGGAGTGCAGTGGCATAATCTCGGCTCACTGCAAGCTCCACCTCCTGGGTTCACGCCATTCTCCTGCCTCAGCCTCCTGAGTAGCTGGGACTACAGGCGCCCGCCACCACGTCTGGCTAATTTTTTGTATTTTTAGTGGAGACGGGGTTTCCCCGTATTAGCCAGGATGGTCTCAATCTCCTGACCTTGTGATCCACCTGCCTCAGCCTCCCAAAGTGCTGGGATTACAGGCGTGAGCCACCACGCCCGGCCTTGAACTTATTTTTGTGTGCTAAGCTTGTATCCTGCAACTTGCCTGAATTTGTTCTAATAGTTTTCAACTTTTTTGGTATGTCTTCAGGTTTACCTACATATAAGATTGTCTCATCTGCAAGTAGGAGTAAGTTCACCTCCTTCTTTCCTATTGGATGCTTTCTATTTTCTTTGTCTTACCTAAGTGTTCTGGCTACAGGTTCCAGTATAATGTGAAACAGAAGTGGTGAAAGCAGGCACCATGGTCTTAGAGGAAAAGCTTTCAGTCTTTCACAATTAAGTATAAAGTATAAAGTTAGCTGTGTTTTTATAAATGGCCTTTATTGTTTTGAAAGAGTTTCCTTTTATTCCTACTATGTTGGGTGTTATTATTATGAAAGCGTTTGAGATTTTGTCAGATGCTTTTTCACCCTCAATTGAGATGATCACATGGGGTTTTATCTGTCCTTCTAATATTATGTTGATTGATTTTTAAGTATTGAATCTTCCTTTTCATTTCTGGAATATATCCAAATTGGTCATGATGTATAATATAATCCTCTTAATATGCTGCTAGATTTAGTTTGTTGGTTTTTGTTCAGGATTTTTGCATCTATATTTATAGGAATAAAGGTCTATAATTTTTTATGATGTCTTCATCTGGCTTTGATATCTGACTCATAGAATAAGCTAGTAAATATTCCTTCTGCTTCCATTTTTTGGGAGAGTTCAAGAAAGGTTTCTATTAGAGGTTCTTAAGAGGATCATTAGAATTCACCAAGGGAGCCATCAGATCTAGGGCTTTTCTTTGTTGGGAGGTTTCTGATTGAATCTCTTTACTTTCGTAGTTCTGTTCAAGTTTTCTATTTGTTTTTGAATGAGTTTTAATAATTTGTGTGTCTCTAGGAATTTGTTTCATGTAGATTATTTAAATTGTTGATGTATAATTATTCATAGTATTCTCATAATCCTTTTTATTTCTGTAAGATCTGTAGCCTCCATTTTCATTTCTGATTTTCCTAATTTGAGTCTTCTCCCTTTTTTTTTTCATGGTCAAACTAGCCAAAGTTTTGCCAGCTCTGCAGATTAAAAACCAACTTTTGGGTTTGTTGAATCTCTCAATTGTTTTCTAGTCTCCATTTTGTTTACCTTTGTTCCAATCTTTACTATTTCCCTTCTTCTCCTAACTTTTGATTTAGCTGAGTTTTCTTTTTCTAGCACCTTAAGATGTAAAGTTAGATTATTGCTTTGGGATCTTGTGAAATGTAAGCATTTTACACTTACATATTGCCTCTGAGCACTGCTTTTGCTGTAACCTATAGGTTTGGTATCTTGAGAAAATATCTCAAGATATATTCTAATTTCACTTGCAATTTCTATAATTCATTCATCATTTATGTTATTTAATTTCCACACGTTTGGCCAGGTCCAGTGGCTCACACCTGTAATCCCAGCACTTTGGGAGGCTGAGGTGAGTGGATCACTTGAGGTCAAGAGTTTGAGACCAGCCTGGCCAACATGGCAAAATCCCATCTCTACCGAAAATACAAAAATTACCCAGGTGTGGTGGCGCACACCTGTAATCCCAGCTATTCAGGAGGCTGAGGCAGAAGGATCACTTGAACCCTGGAGGCGGAGGTTGCAGTGAGCTGAGATAGCACCAGTACACTTCAGCCTGGGCTTTAGAGTAGGAATCTGTCTCAAAATTCCACACATTTGTGAATTTTGCAATTTTTCTTTTATCATTCTTTCCTGGTTTTGTTTCATTGTGGTTGGAAAAATCACTCATATGATGTCAATATCCTTAAATTTATTGAGACTTGGTTTGTGGCCTAACATATGTTCTTTTCTGGAAAATGTTCCATGTGCACTTGATAAAAATATGTATTTTGTTGTTTTGGGGTATTCTATATATTTTTATAAGGTCCAGTTGGTTTATAATGTGATTCAACTCATTTTTTAATTGGTGAATTATTTATTTATATCTAGTTGTTCAATATATTAATGATAGTGGGTTATTGAAGTTATCAGCTATTATCATGTAACTATCTATTACTCAATCCAATTCAAGCACTTTTTGCCTTAAATGTTTAGGGGTTCTATTATTAGGTATGTATGTTAGTATATCTTCTTGATGAACTGACTTTTTAATCAATGTATAATTTCCTTCTTTGTGTTTTATAACAATTAGTGTCTTAAAGTCTATTTTGTCTGATAGTAGCACAGCCATCTCTGCTCTGTTTTGGTTACTATCTGCATGAAATATCACTGTCCATCCTTTCACTTGAAATCTGTCTTTGGATCTAAAGTGAGTCTCTAGTAGATAGCACATAGATGCATCATGGTTTTTTAATTCATTCTGGCAGTCTCTATCATTTAATTAGAGAATTAAATCCACTTACATTTAAGGTAATTACTAGTAAGGAATAGCTTCTGACATTTTGCTAATTCCTTTCTCTATGTCTTTTAATTTTTTAAATATTTTTGGTTAGCAAATCATTCTTGTATAGATTTATGGGACACAACAATGATGCTTTGATAAATGTAAACAATGTGGAATGATTAAATCAGCTAAAATTGCCTGCATATCATTTTTCAAATAGTACACTGGAAAAAATTAATGTCAAAAGAAGGCAATGATAGATGAATTAAGGAACAACCAATATATAAGACAGGCTAAAGCCCAAACCACAATTCTTTCAGGATAGGGTCTATATTGCTCCCTCTGGCCTTGCTAGCCTGTACCACAGGAGTGTGGGCTGCTATCCTTATGACCTCTGCCAGTCTGGGACATGGAGGACGGTAGGCAGGCAATTTGAAATGCAGCTGGCTGCTTTTTTTTTTTTTTTTTTTTTTTTTTGGACAAAGTCTCACTCTGTCATCCAGGCTAGAGTGCAGTGACTCACTTATAGCTCACTGTAACCTTAAACTCCTGGGCTCAAGTGATCCTCCAGCCTCAGCCTCCTGAGTAGCTAGGGCTACAGGTGCATGCCACCACACCCAGCTAACGTTTTAAAAAAATATTTGTAGAGCCAGGGTCTCCCTTTGTTGCCTAGGCTAGTCTTACACTCCTGGCTTCAAGCAATCCTCCCACTTCTGCCTCCCAAAGTGCTGGGATTACAGGAGTGAGCTGCCACACCCAGACTACTGCTTCTTTCTTTACCAAGCCTTCCACTGATTTTTTCACTAGATTGCAGAGTTCTGCCAAAATTGTTTCTGACATTCTGTCTAGCTCATTAGTTGATTTTCTGGAGGGAGAGAGCCCTGAAGTTCCTAACTTTGCCATTTTCTGTGACATCCTCTGCTCTCTTTTTTGTATTGCTTTTTCTCTCTGGCCCACGCAGTCCTGGAGGTGGCTGCTTCTTCCAGTGGAGTAATGAGATGTGGAGATCCGAGTCTCCTGTGTGAGCTTAAAGGAAAGGGGTGGAAATTGTCCTGGGTCATAGTACCAGGCTACATCCAACCTGGAGAATAGGAGACCAACTCACTATAAAACTGCATTAGTTTAGGACAAAACCCCAGGAAGCAACAAAGAGATTCTTCTTCTGTTTCTTCTGTTTTTGCTGACTGTGCATATCTCCCTTGGCAACCTCCTGGAAGGTGGAAGTTGGCTGAAGACAAAGTTTGGGTGATTCTACTCCTAGCTACCATCTTAATACCTTGGGGGTAAGAAAATGACCCTTTCCCTGGCACAGGACTCTACAGTTTACCTCAGTGTCCCTGATCATCTTTAACTTTCACAATGGTACTGGGATGTCACACAGTACAGCGGAGGAAACCTAAGCTCAGGGAGCACCACAAACTTTCTCAGGTGAATTATAGGGCCAGGACACTACCCCAGGCAGCCCTCAGCTCCTCCCATTGTCCTTGAGCCCCACTGCACGCTCCCATAAAACCCCAGCTTTCTCTCTGGAAACGCTGGAAGACTCTGCCGCTCCCACCAGCAATATGTAATACCTCATCAACGGAACAGCTAAGAGACCAACCAATCAGAAGCTTAAATGCCTTTCCGGGATGTTTCCTCCTAGACAGGCATTGAGGAGACAAAGAGAAGAAAGAGGTTTGATGTGCCCAGAAACTCTGGGTTTTCTTTTCTCTCTCTCTCTCTCTCTCTCTTTTTCTTTTTAAGACAGAATCTCACTCTGTTGCCAGGCTGGAGTGCAGTGGCGCAATCTCGGCTCAATGCAACCTCTGTCTCCCGGGTTCAAGTGATTCTCCTGCCTCAGCCTCCCGAGTAGCTGGGACTACAGGTGCACACCACCATGCCCAGCTAATTTTTGTATTATTAGTAGAGACTAGGTTCCACCAAGTTGGCCAGGATGGTCTTGATCTCTTGACCTTGTGATCCACACGCCTTGGCCTCCCAAAGTGCTGAGATGGGTTTTCTTTTCTGTCGGTTTCATCAGTTCTCTCTCCTTCTGATTTACATCTCCCTGACACAGTGCTGCCCAGAATGATGCACAACATCCCGCATAGAGGCTGCCCTGTATAAGACACAGGCTTCTCTTAAAGCGGCATCCCGCTAGCCTAACACTTTTCTCAAACAGCAAGTCTTTTCACACTTTCTGAAGCCAAATGGTCCCCATCAAAGTCCTCAGAGTTTTCCCTCACAGATTTTATCTTGAGATATTTGTCTAGGTTGGCAAGATAATTTTAGATTTTGACTCTATTTTAAATGGTCTTTCACCATGTTATCTGCAGATTTCATGAATCCCCTTGCTATGATAAATATGCTAATCAAGACGCGGCCAGGGACAGAGCCGGGTGGCCATCAGAGACTTCCCTCTAGACCAACAGATTCACTAGTTAGTGCCCAGAGGAGATGCACATGGGACATTCTAGAGACCTGAGATGCATGGGGACCAGAGCAAAGCTGCACTGGGACTAGAGCAAAGCCGCTTTGATCCCACATTTTTGATATCCCTATCTTTCAGGAAAGACCAAAAGAGCCTGCTCTAAAAACATTAATGAGGCTAAAGGGATTATTAATTCAAAGCTTATTAAAGCCATATGTAGCTGCATGCATTCTAAGTCAAAATAAACTGCAATATCCTGCTGATTTCTCTTGCGTCATGTCACCGGCTTACAGCAAGGGGAGGCCATGTGGAGCTGTGCTAATTACCAGGACCATATGCTGCGGGAAAATCAGGAAGTGTTATTAAAATGCCTCTTGGACTACTGCTCAAGCTTATGAGATTCTCTTCTTCCAGGATTGCAATTTGGTATTTGTTGATATTTGAGTCATGAGGCTGTCCACACAAATTTTTAGGTTTCCCTTTCACCGGGCAGTCTCCGAATACATTCCATGGGCTGAGCTCTGTGCTGTGTCCGAGCAGGGATCCCACCACCAACCACATGCAGCTTCAGCTCCTGAAGCTCCTCCTGCAATGTAAGCTCCCCAAACGGTTAACAAATATCAAACACACTCGCTTAGTATACGCTGGTTTAACAAATATCTATGGTGCATCCACTAGGTATAAAGCACTGTCCCAGGTGCAACAGCCTTGGAAACAAGGTAAGTGACCACCATGCTTCTGGGAACCCTTCAGTTTGTAAGTCTTCCTTACCCTCCATGTGCTTTGCCTGTACTCTGCACTCTTTCCACGAGAACATTGTTTCAGGATTAACAAAGGATTCACCTAAGACACCCCTATGGAGTTTCCTCAGGAAACTTGGAATGACAGGCAAAGCCACTCTGCAGCAACACTGAACGCACTGGCCTTGCTGTCAGGAGCACTGTCACCATCGCTGGGGACACAGCCAGGCCACATGCCAGGGACTATCACAGACACCATTAAATGTCACCATGCGCTGTGAAATGTTACAAGGGTCTCTATTTAACTGAGACTCAGAGAAGTTAAATAGCTAAGCTCCGGGTCACCCACATGGCCAGGGTCAGAGGGGGCATCCCAATGAGCCCATCTACACACACTTTCCCCTGCACTGCCAATGTTTTTAATAAGCTCAATTCATAAAGACCTTTGACCTCCCAACTTGAGTCACATCATGTAAAAGCACACATGATACCACCCAGCTCCAGGCTCACACACACAGGTGCAACAGAGAACGTGGCCTCTCTAAATGCCAGGAGCCTTTGATCTGGGGGTATCTCCCTCCCAGGCCGTGCACAGTGTTCCCCCAGCTTGCAGCTGATCTGGGCTTCCCCACTCAGCCCCTTCGCACCCCCGTGAGCCATGGGCTAGGAGGCTGTAGGTGCCACCTGCCCCTGCTACTGGCACCACAGCGCTAGTGGTCCACATTGCTCTCCCTGCAGTGCCTGCCCTCTGCTTCCCACTCCCTCGTCTACTGTGGCTGGTCCCATCCTCCACCAGGCGCTGATTCCCTGGGCCCCCAACTCACACGGCCTCTCCCGCCCTACAGCTCCACACTTGGCTTCTCAGGGTTTCCTGCCACAGCAAGTAGGAGGGTTAGTTTTATGTCAACTTGGCTGAGCCACAGTACCCAAATATTTGGTCAAAAGCCAGTCTAGATGTTGTTGTGTGGGTGTTTTTTAAATGAGATTAACACTGAAATCAAAAGACTTTGAGTAAAGCAGTCGACCCTCCATAATGTGGTGGGCTTCATCCAATCAGTTGAGGCCCTAAGAGAAATGACTAAGGTCCCCCAGGAAGAGGAAACTCTTCCTCCAGCCTGCATTTGGCCTCAGAAGTCAAAATTGCAATATCAACCTCTCTCTGGGTCTACAGATTGCCGGCCGGCCCTGCAGATTTCACACTCGCCAACCTCCACAATCACATAAGCCAATTCCTTAAAATAAATCTACACACACACACTCTTCCCATAGGCTCTGTTTCTCTCAAAAACCCTGACTAGTACAGCAAGAAAATGCTTATCGGACTGTTTGAACCTGAGTTCACCAGACTATATGACGCTAGAGGGCAAGGACATCATCTTATTCTCTTCTGAAATCCTGAGCCTTAGCAAGCAGGCAGACAATAAGCAGGTGTTGAGTGAATAGAAAGTGGATGAGTTCAGACTCAGAGTGCTAAGACATGGCCTTTCCTGAGCCATTGCCAAGGCTAATCAAAGACCCTGTGCTGGAATATTCAATCTCCAGAATTATCCCTGAGTATGCAGGAATGGATTTTTCCAGCACAAAGGCCTGACACTGGCCAGTACCTCCATACCCACTACAGCCCTGGGTTATGGGGGTCCTGACCCTCCCAGCTGTTCCCCACCCTCCACTGGGGCCAGCTTCTCCTCCTTGGAAGTAATGTCCTCTCGGTCTCTCTGCACTTGCACACTTCATGTGCACAGTGTCTGCCATCCAGCCAGAGTGGGCCCACAAACTCACACACACAATCGTACAAACACACTCACACACTCATACAATCACACATGCACACACTCACATGCACTCATGTACTCACACTCATACACATGTACACACTCACACTCGCTCCTGTGCACACACCACTGAGACACACTGCAGTGTGCACAAACACAAGCACCATCACACACATGCATATACACACACATGTACCCACATGCCTGGCCCTCCTCTCTGGTTCCCACAGTAGCACCCCACTTATGGGTGCCGAGGGATGGCTCCAGGCCATCAGAGCTTGAAGCAGAAAGACGAAGGCTTGCTCTGAAACCCTCCTCACTGCAGTCCTCTTCTGAGCACAGAAGCCCCTTCCAGGTACAGCTGCAGTCACTCTCTCCTGTTCCTCTCAGCACACCAGCAGTTGGGATGAACCAATCCAACTCCACACACAGGACTGCCCCAGCTTCCTACACCCAAGAATAAAGCCCTCTCCTCCCTCTAACAGCGTCTCACACCACAGTCTCCTCTAGCCTAGTTCCTTTGAGTGACTGAGAAAAGGGGTTGGAGCCCTTCCAAATACCCCAAGCCAGGCAGCTGCAGGATGCTGTCAATCAGGGCCTGAAAACAGTGTGTTAGCCACTGCAGAGGCCACAGACACAACCTCGGGGGCACTCCGCACCCTCACAGCCTACACCCTTGCCTGCAGAGCCACGGCTCTTTCTGCTGTAATTTCTCACATTTCAATGGATCCTCACACAAGAACTGTATTGTTTACACAGAAAGAAACTGGGATTAAATGAACTTTTAAGAAAATCGTACTATGGTATGTGTAGTTTGACCTCTGTCCTCAAACCCACCTTCTTTCTGTGCTGTCAATTCCCTTCTCATCATTGGTGCCCAAGATCTGATTAACCTGTATTTGACCTTATCGTCTGCCTAAAGCTACATGTTTCATGTTAAATCTTTCATGTACGACATTGGGAAGCAGACAGACCATCTGCCATGCTTGTGACCAGCTCTGCAAATGGCCCCACTGTGGTCAGAACCAGAGCAAATGGAATAGAAGGGTCATTTTTTTCCCTGAATTCCTAAATTTAACTCAAATCAACCCTAAATCCACAAGTAAAATATATGTATATTCAACCTTCATTCTCCTGGTTAGATTATCTATCCCTTGTTTTATTTCTAGGAACAGACACTCTCTTTGCTCTTGTTACCAGAAAGGGGTCCCAATCCAGACCCCAAGAGAGGGTTCTTGAGCCCTACTCAAGAAAGAATTCAGGGTGAGACCACAGAGTAAAGTGAAAGCAAGCTTATTAAGGGAGTAAAGGAATAAGGCCGGGCACAGTGGCTCACGCCTGTAATCCCAGCACTTCGGGAGGCCTAGGCAGGCAGATCACCTGAGGTCAGGAGTTTGAGACCAGCCTGACCAACGTGGTGAAACCTTGTTTCTACTAAAAATACAAAAATTAGCTGGGGGTGGTGATGCCATGCCTGTAATCCTAGTTACTCAGGAGACTGAGGCAGGAGAATCACTTGAACCTGGGAGGTGGAGGTTCCAGTGAGCCAAGATCATGACATTGCACTCCAGCCTGGGCAACAGAGAGAGACTCGGTCTCAAAAAAAGAAAGTGGAAAAAAAAAAGAAAGGAATAAAAGAATGGCTGCTCCATAGGCAGAGCGGTGGCTGAGTATACTTAAAGTTATTTCTTGATTATATGATAAACAAGGTGGATTGTTCATGAGTTTTCCAAGAAAGAAGTGGGCAATTCCTGGAACTGAAGTTTCCTCCCCCTTTTGGACCATATAGGGTAGCTTCCAGACATTGCCATGGCATTTGTAAACCATCAGGGCACTGGTGGGCGTGTCTTTTAGCATACTAATGCGTTGTAATTAGTGTATAATGAGCAGTCAGAACGACGAGAGGTCACTCTCATCACCATCTTGGTTTTGGTGAGCTTTGGCTGGCTTCTTTACTGCAGGCTGTTTTATCATGTGCCAACTTCCTGTCTCATCCTGTGACTTAGAATGACTAATCTGGGAATGCAGCACAGTAGGTCTCAACCTTATTCTACCCAGCCCCTATTCAAGATGGAGTTGCTCTGGTTCAAATGCCTCTGACATCATGATCCAACAGATTTTTGAGTGTTCTCTCTGTGCATAGGCTGAACCCAGGTTCGTGTGAGCTGTGGTGGGCAGGATGGGCACAGTCCTTCCCCCGTGGAGAACACAAGCACTGAACATACAAACACTCAAAAACACATAGGAACGTAATCCAAAAATAAAATCCTAAGCCCCCTCAACCAACTGAACAGAGCCCCTCTGGACCAAAAGGACCCCAGAGAAACCTGAAAAACTGAATTCCCAGCCATGACAAGAAGGGAGGTGGGACAGGCCTCATTCTACCCCCTCTCTTTTGGAATTTGGGCACAACTTATTAGCATTAACTCTCAAATAGATTTCAAAAGACTGAAAAAACAGACTCTTTGTGGTAACAAATGTGAACTGAGAAAATCTGAGACAGGTCTCAGTTAATTTAGAAAGTTTATTTTGCCAAGGTTGAGGACATGCAGGTGGCACAGCCTCAGGAAGTCCTGACAACATGCACCCAAGGAGGCTGGGGCACAGCTTAGTTTTATACATTTTAGGGAGACATGAGACATCAGTCAACATATGTAAGAAGTACACTGATTCCGTCTGAAAAGGCAGGACAACTTGAAGCAAAGGCAGGAAGACTCAAAGCAAGGAGAGGGTTTTCAGGTGAACAGTTGCATTCTTTTGAGTTTCTGATTAGCCTTTCCAAAGGAGGCGATCAGATATGCATCTATCTCAGCGAGCAGAGGGGTGACTTTAAATAGAATGGGAGACAGGTTGGCCCTAAGCAGTTCCCAGCTTGACTTTTTCCTTAAGCTTAGTGATTTGGGGGCCCCAAGAGTTATTTTTCTTTCACATTTCCCCCCTTTTCTTTTTTAAAATCTTTTGGAGAAAGCATTCTACGAGAAAATAAGTCCCTGGTCTCAGGTTTCATCTGATCTCTCACGGTTAGGATGGTTAATGCTCATCTTTAGCAGACTGTGAAGTCTCATGTACTGTGAAGAGAAAATAGTGGGGGAGGAAGGGAGAAAAAACAACAACAAACAAAAGAACAATCCTGGAAAAATCTATATAGGCCACATTACTCTGAAGTCCATACATTAGTAGGCAGGTATGAAAGTGGCTTATGTATATAAATAGGTTGCTGTTTTTTGGTTTTTTGGTTTTGAAACTTTAAGTTGTTTGGCTTCAGTTGGCAGGGTTTCAAGAAAGCACAGCTTAGTTTTCAGTGACTCCAAATTAGGAAAAACGGGGAAAAAAGCAGGAAAAAAAGAAAAAATAATGAAAACATTATTTTGAAGACTTGTAGCCAAGAAAAAATTATAATTCAGCCAGAACTGTAGAAATAATAAAAACTGAAAAACATTAGACAAGACTAGAGTGTGCTATAGTTTTTGAAACATAATTTTTCTCTCTCCAATTTTCCATTTTTGCTAAAGACAAATCATGGTAGGATTGGTTTGCTTTATTATACTTGACTTAATTATTTGTATACAGTGCAGCAAGAATAATTATATTTTTACATAGGTTTTAAATTGGCTTTGATGGAACTTTGTTCTATAGAAGGAATCCCAGATAAGACTTTTACAAAACCAGGCCCAACCATGGATTTGTGCCATCAAATATCTGTGAGTTGGGTGAATTTTCTCTCCTCTTGAAGTTCCAAGACAAACATGGGGCTTCTGGGACTGTCAGAAAGTGATATTCTTTACCTACCACAGGCCAGAAACCCTGTACAGAGACTGTGTACACAAAATATGAGGCCAGATTTTCCAAGAACTTTATTGGCTCCATAAGTCAAGTTTGACTCCTTAAAGGAAAGCACAACATTCCAGTCAAATTCTTGGTAAAATAACCAGTTTCTCCAATTGTGTCCTGTTACAAATGAAAACATTCTTACTGCACTTATGCAAATAACTGTATTGCCATAAGTTAGAATACTCCCAAATAGTTTCCAAATTCTGGAGAAATCAGGTAGAGTGAAATAAATATGCTGCAAATTTTGTTCATGGGAGTATACTAAATTGTTAAAAGGTATCAATAGCTCAAGAGAAAAGTTTTTAAGACTCTGAAAAACAAAACAAAGGGTCAGCAACAGCTTAGTGATTTAGGGGTCCCAAGATTTATTTTCCTTTCACATAAGATAACAAATCCAACCTGATTCTAGCATTGCATGACAGATAGCGGACCCTGAAGGAAATCAAAATATTTTGCCCCAAAATGTATTTCCTTGACATATTTTGAACGGCCCTCCAAAGCCATCTTTTTGTGGGGGAAATGTGCATCTGTAGAGAATCTCCAATAACACAGCCAGGCCTTTCCTTTCCAGGCATTTCCCAAATCTAAGGGAGATTAACTAAGAGTCTGAAACTTTTTAAATTCTGAAAAGAGACATTTACAATTTATCTCTCTGATGCCTGCCCCTTAATGAGGCTTCATCTACATAACAAGAATCCTGCCTCCACAATCCCCTTATCTTAAGCATTTCTTTCTACTGACTCCAAGTCTTTAGACAAAGCTTAACTCCTTCAACCAATTGCCTATCAGAAAATATTTGAATCCACCTATGACTTGTAAGCCCTCATGCCCCCCACTTCAAGATATCCTGCCTCTTTAGGTTGAACCAATGTATATCTTCCAAGTATTGATTTATGATTTCATCTATAATCCCTGTCTCCCTAAAATGTGTAAGACTAAACTGTAAGCCAACCACCTCAGGCACATTTTCTCAGGACCTCT
Organism: Theropithecus gelada; assembly: GCF_003255815.1. Classification (NCBI taxonomy): domain Eukaryota; kingdom Metazoa; phylum Chordata; class Mammalia; order Primates; family Cercopithecidae; genus Theropithecus; species Theropithecus gelada. The sequence continues at coordinate 67,713,814 of NC_037670.1, forward strand.
TGAAACTGTTTCCTGGGCCATGGTCACTCATACTGGCTCAGAATAAACCTCTTTCAATATTTTACAGTTTGTTTTTCTGTTAACAAGAGGTTGTGAAACAGAGTGTCATGAAAGAGACCGTAGGGAAGGCTACTTTGGGCCTGATGGGGAAGGCAACTCTGAGGAAACAGTGTCTGACCCAAGACCTGGAGGCTGAGAAGTTAGAGTAAATCCAGTGTAGTAATAATGTTTGGTCTTTGTCCTAAAATCTGAGTGACAGTAGGGGCCTTTGTTATCCATAACAAGCCCGTTTGATCACACCTGAGTTTATGCTAATTAGGTGATTTAGTGTGGGGCCCCTAGAGAGCCTCTGGAGGGGACTGGTCACCAGAAAGATCAAGGGATCCAAGAGTGGAAATTTTCAGCTCCATCCAGTGGCCTCTGGGAAGAAGGAGGGGTAGTTGGAGGTTGAGCTCTGTAAAACTCTTGAACAAGATTTGATGAGCTTCCAGCTTTGTGAATACATGGAGGTGCTGGGAGGGTGGCACCCCTGAGAATCTCTGTACCACCCCCACCCCTAACTTGTCCTCTGCCTCTCTTCCATCTTCCATCTGGCTGTTCCTGAGTTGTTCATCATAAACTGGCAAATGTAAGAAAAGTTCTGTGAGCCATTCTAGCAAGTTATTGAACCCAAGGAGTGGGCCATGGGAACCTTGATTAACAGCTGTGTTGCCAGAAGTACAGGTGGCTCCAGGGACTTGTGAATGGTATGTGAAGTGGGGGCAGTCTTGTGGGACCTGGCCTCTAACCCATGGGATCTGACACTAACTTCAGGTAGACAGTTTCAGAATTGGATTGGATCGTAAGACACCCAGTTGGTGTCCAGAGAGGCAGAATTGCTTGCTTTGGGGAAGAAAATCACACATTTTTTGTCAGAAGTGTTGTGTGAGTAGAGAAGCAGCATTTTCCCAGAATCAGGAAAATGACATTTCATTCATCCCTGCATTTATTTATTCACTACCCTATGGGTACACTAAGCCTCTGGAAAGGGATCAGCTCCTTAATGCCACAGGTTCTGGTTGTTGATACTCCTTAATCTATCCTAAAATTGTAGCCCCCTGTATTTCCAAACAGGACCGGTGAACCTGTTGGGAATCTCTAAGGAACAATAGAGCTAAAATAAAGGATGCTGGGAAAAAGAGAATGGTTAATATTTAAAAAAAAAAAAAAAAAAAAAAAAGATACATACTGTAAGGTACAAATCTTAGAACTCTGCATTGGTCCCAGATTAGGCTATGAAGTCACAGGTACAGACAAGGCACAGAAGCATCTAGATGGTGAAGTGATGAAGACTTCACACCCCACGGGATCCCAAAGGCCAGGCCAACAGTTCCTTTGTCAGTAAGGTTGGTCCAATAAGTAGGACCAGGGTATATGGGCTAAGAAAAAACATGCCTGGACTCAGACAATGCATTTAACAAGGACTTTCATGAAATCTCTCTCACCACCATAAAGAAATATGAGCTACATATCAGTAAAATGTGAACTTTAATGACAGGATACATCATAAAGGTTTCATTTCAGTGTGCTAAAGCATAGTCTACACAATTGAGGATTAGAAATAAAAAAGAAAATGTCCAAGCATGGTGTCTTATGCCTGTAATCCCAGCACTTTGGGAGGCTAAGGCAGGTGGATCACTTGAGGTCAGGAGTTCGAGACCAGCCAGGCCAACATGGTGAAACCCCATCTCTACTAAAAATACAAAACTTAGCTGGGCGTGGTGGCAGGTTCCTGTAATCCCAGCAACTCAGGAAGCTGAGTCAGGAGGATCTCTTGAACCTGGGAGGCGGAAGCTGCAGTGAGCTAAGATTGCACTCCTGCCTGGGTGAAAGAGTGACGGCATCTCAAAAAAAAAAAAAGAAAGAAAGAAAGAAAGGTTTACTTTCATATCCATCAGAAAACAGATTATTAAATACAGTTTTCAACAAGATTCCAAGTGAACAGTTAGTTACTTTCCCTCTTCAGTTCATCCCAGCCCCATACAACTCGTTCTTATTCTATGGCATCTTGGGTTAGCATCTGCTTTCATGAGTTTATGTGCTTCTGGCCTGAAAAGAGTCTGGGAAATCTTGACTCGGACTTAGTGGTGCAGCTTGAAGGTTGTCTAAGCAAAGTCAGCTTAATTTCCAAAGTCTGTACCCATTTCCTGGAATGTGAGTAGTAAACAGTGCCTACAATAGTCTTTTCCATGCGGTTCTGAAACTAAGCTTGTTTGTCAAAGACCTAATTGCTCAGCCTATAACCTAGAGCAGAACTCTCAGGCAATCAGAAGAAGGCAGACACTAGCTGTTGATGACAGAGCTGTAGTTATTTTATTACAGTAACCAACAATATCAAAATGAGTGGGGGGGCAGGAATCAAGTTCTGTATTAGAATATGATGATACATAATTATTTCATATGGATTTAATCAGTGTTTCCTTTGCAGTTAAGAACATACACAAATCTTTGTGATTTTCTGGTGCCTATCTGGGAAATCACAAGGATAGTTCAAAGCACTAACAAAATTCAAAATCCATTATTTTTCTAAATTTAGGGTTTGATCTTGGGAAGGCAAAATCAAGATTATTATCAGAGGAGATTTGGTCACTCAGTTAAGATTGAACCAAGAGTGGCTAAGAACCATAGTTTGTTTACCCATTAGGAAAAAAATTTATACTTTTTTTTCTATAAACAGGAAAGACGATAATACAACTGAAGGAGCCCACGTCTCTCAGAAGTGAAGAATTCCCTCCCATGTTCTATTTGAAATGAAGGACAAAACAAAGTCACCAAAAGCACAAACATGTACCTGGGAACATAAGAAATAGAAAGTCAAGAAACTTTTACTTCCTCAGGTTAAAATTAGACTAAATGTTCTAAGCAGGTTATTTTATCAGAGAGAAAATTCATGCTGGCGGCAGTGGCTCACGCCTGTAATCTTAGCACTTTGGGAGGCCAAGGCAGTTGGATTGCATGAGCTCAGGGATTTGAGACCAGCCTGGGGAACATGGCAAAACTCCATCTCTACAAAATATACAAAAAATAGCTGGGTATGGTGGCACGTGCCTGTAGTCCCAGCTACTTAGGAGGCTGAGGTGGGAGGATGGCTTGAACCCGGAAGGTGGAGGTTGCCGTTAGCTAAGATAGTGTCACTGCACTCCAGCCTACGTGACAGAGCCAGACCCTGTCTCAAAAAATAAAAAATAAAGAAAAGTTAATTCCTAGTTTTTCAATAACATAGTATCTGCTGGTAAATTACTTATACATTCCTTTTTTTTTTTTTTTTTTGAGACAGAATCTTGTTCTGTCACCTAGGCTGGAGTGCAGTGGCATGATCTCGGCTCACTGCAACCTCTGCCTCCTGGGTTCAAGCTATTCTCCCACCTCAGCCTCCCAAGTAGTTGGAATTGCAGGCACCCACCCCAACACCAGGTTAATTTTGTTTTTATTTTTGTGTGTGTGTATGTATTTTTAGTAGAGACGGGGTTTCACCATGTTGGCCAGGCTAGTCTTGAACTCCTGACCTCAAGTGATCCGCCTGTCTCGGCCTCCCAAAGTGCTACAACTACAGGCGTGAGCCACCATGCCCAGCTAAACATTGCAGATAAGCAAGGAACAGCTAGACTGAAGCACATGGTATTGGATGAGAGTTAGAGACATCAGTGTGAACTCACCTTTAGCCTAAAATACAAATGTCCCTGCAGATGGATGAACATAGACATATATGAACAAATATTAGATACATTTATAGAGCTGTGTGCCTGCACAGCCTAGAAGCAACGACACCCTAATAGCATCAAGCACACCAATGCCCACATCTTGGATTCAAATACTCTTCTCCAATAAAACAAACCAGGACCTCTTGAAGAATTGGCTGATTCCAGGTCTGGGAAAAGAATATACGAGATGAACCTGGAGCATTTTGTAGTGCAAGAAAGTAAGAAAATGCTAAAAACAAACCAAAAGCAAGTGATGAGAGCATATCAAAGGGACATAGGAAGCAACTGAAAGTTTGCAAATTTCAAATCTGGGACCATTTGAGCAAGAAAATTCAGAAACTAGTATTGGACTATAATTCAAAATATAAAATGAATATCCATAAAGCTACAATGATTTAGATAAATGACTGGATAAATGAAGAGGGATGCAATGGTTAATTTTTTTCTTTTTTGTTTAAAACAGAGTCTCACTCTGTCACTCAGGCTGGAGTGAAGTAGTGTGATCAGCTCACTGCAACCTCCACCTCCCTGGTTCAAGTGATTCTCGTGCCTCAGCCTCCCGAGTAGCTGGGACTACAGGCGCACACTACCACGTCTGGCTAATTTTTGTATTTTTAGTACAGACAGCATTTCGCCAGGTTCTCCAGGCTAGTGTGGAACTCCCGACCTCAAGTGATCCGCCTGCCTCAACCTCCCAAATTGCTGGGATTACAGGCATGAGCCACTGTGCCCAGCCTACAATGGTTAATTTTATATGTCAACCTTTTTAAACAGAACAGGGAGCCTGAATATGTGCCAACTTGACTGGAATAAGGGATGCCCAGATAGCTAGAGAAACATTATTTCTGGGTGTGTCTATGATGGTGTTTCTCGAAGAGATTAGCATTTGAATCAGTAGACTGAACAAAGAAGATCCACCTTCACCAATGCAGGTGAGCATCATCCAAACCACTGAGGGCCCAAATAGAACAAAAAGGTGAAACAAGGTTGAATTCTCTCTCTCTTTTTGAGTTAAGACATTCATTTTCTCCTGTACTCAGACATTGGAGCTCCTGGTTCTCAGGCTTGCAGACTTGGGATGAATTACACCATTATCCCCCCTGGGTCTCCAGCTTGCAGAGAGTAGATCATGGGATTTCTTGGCCTCCATACGCATGTGGGCCAATCTCTCATAATCTCTCTCTCTCTCTCTGCCCCCCGCCCATTGTTTCTGTTTCTCTGGAGAATTCTGACTAATGCAAGGTAGAACAGACACATCTCCTGTACCAAAAAATCCCAAATAGTTTATTATGGATACTCTTCCCTCAAGGAGCTGGAAGGAAGGTAAGTCTCTGACCCTTAAGTGCTCATTGTGTACAGCGATTTCCTTCCAAAGGGTACATACAGTCTGCAAAGGGGAAACAGAAAGTAACTTTACAGTGGAAAGACTGGCAAACACTGCCTAGCCAGGTGATCAAGGTCAACATCAACAATAAGCCATGGTGACAGCAGGCACCCCTGATATCATATGAAGATAATGGTATTTCTTTCTCCTCTGTAGCCTTCTTTCCAAAACCTCATAACCTGAGTCTAACCATTAGAAAAACATCAAACAAACCCCAGTTGAAGGATATTCTACAATACACCTGACAATACTTCTCAATATAGTCAGAGTGATCAAAGACATGAAAGATCTGAGGAAATTGTCACAGTCGAGAGGATCCTGAGGAGATAGGATGCTGATGGAATGTGGTGTCCTAGATGGGATCCCCGGACAACAAAAGAGCATTAAGAAGAAACTCTGGGCAGGGCACAGTGGCTCATGCCTGTAATCCCAGCACTTTGGGAGGCCAAGGTGGGTGGATCACTTGAGGTCAGCAGTTCAAGTGGTCAATATGGTGAAACTCTGTCTCTACTAAAAATACAAAAAAAATTAGCTGGGCATCATGGCAGGCACCTGTTAATCCCAGCTACTCAGGAGGCTGAGGCAGGAGAATCACTTGAATCTGGGAGGCAGAGGTTGCAGTGAGACGAGACTGCGCCATTGCACTCCAGCCTAGGTGACAGAGTGATACTCTGTCTCAAAAAAAGAAAAAAAAAAAAAAACTAAGGAAATCCAATAAAGTATGAATTTTCATTAGTAACAGTGCATCAATATCAGTCCATTCATTGGTACTAATTGATAGCTAACCACTAATTTACAGTGATGTGAAATATTAACAACAAGGGAAACTGGGTGCAGGGCATCCGGGGCCTCTCTGCATTATTTTTACAGTATCTCTGTAAGTCTAAAACTACTCTAAAGTTAAAAGTTTATTTTTAAAATCATGATATGAATATTCCATCACTACTGAATAAACTTTGCCAAGATTCTTAACACATACAATTGTTTCTTTCAGACACTTAATTTGTCGTTATTTGAACACAAATAAGTTTGCCTCTCTCACACACTGAAGTTTTATCTGTCACCACACTCTGCCTATTCTGGAACGACTTGGTCTAGAGTACGTTTGTGTACATCTCAAAGAATCAGGCAAAGAAGGAGATATTATGATCTGGAAAAAAAGTATTTTGTATTATGATCAATACAAAAATTCCTGTACTGATACTGAGTTTGGTACGCATACCATCTATGTGTCAGGGTCTGGTTTCTGCATTTCGTATGTTGAGATCTATTTAACACCTCATATCAACTCTATAAGAGACATTATCACCCTTTCGCTATCATGGAAATTGAGGCATAGTTTCTCTAATGAGGGAAAATCCTGAAAAGACAAACATGATGCAGATGAAATAAGGTTATGTATGTACAACACTTAGTGCCTGGGGTGTCTTTTGTGCTAAACAAATGTTAACTACAATTTAGTTTTTTATTTTGGAAATCCCGCTTTCATTGTAAGCATGTTTGAGATCCTCCAACTATGCTCATGGATCTGGATATGCCACTCAGGCCTTGTCACTTATTTTCTTACATGAAATTTTTATTGAGAAAATTTGTAGATTCAGATGCAGTTGCAAGAAATAATACAGAGAGATCCCACATACCTTTCACTCAATTTCTCCTAATGGTATTACTTGCGAAAATGACAGTACAATTTCACCATCAGAATATTAATACTGATATTGACATAGCTGACTAATCTTTTTCAGAATTCCCCAATGTTACCTGTACTCATTAGTGTGTATATGTTTAGTTCTATACAATTTTGTCACATGTATTGACCACCACAGTGAAGGCACAGAACAATGCATCACCACAAGCATCCTTGTGTTCCCCTTCTATAACCACCCATCCCTCCCTCCCAGCTCCACCACTCTACCCCTAAGCCTGTTATCCAATAATCCACTTTCCATTTCTAAAATGTTGTCATTGCAAGAACGTTGTATACGTGGAATCATATAGTATGTAACCTTTTGGGATTGGCTTTTTTCACTCTACATAATTCTTGGAACTTCAACAAGTTGCCTGGATCCACAGTTTGTTTCCTTTTGTTCCTGAGCAGTAACCCACGGTATGAATATACTCCATTTTATTTAACCATTCACCTGTTGAAGGACACCTCAGCTGTTTTCATTTCACCAATGAAATGTCTTTGAATATTCAGGTACACATTGTTGTTTAAACATAATTTTCATTTATCTGAGATAAATGCCCACAGGTATGACTACTGGGTTGCATGGTAATTGGCATACTTAGTTTTTTTAAGAGATTGACAAACTGTTTTCCAGAGTGGCTGTGCCATTTTACATTCTCACCAGCAACAAATGTGGGATCCAGTTTCTCCACATTCTGGCCAACATTTGGTGTCATCACTATTTTTTATTTTAGCCATGGTGACACTCATGTAGTAATAGATCATTGTGATTTTCGTTTGCATTTACCTGATGGCTAATAATGTCGAACACTGTCTCCTGTGCTTATTTGCCATCTCTACATGTTCTTCAGAAAAATGTTCACAGCTTCTGTGCATTTTGTAGTTGAATCATCTGTTTCTTTACTGTTGAGTTTTGAGAATGTATATATTCTAGATACCGGTTCTTTGTCAGACATGTGGTTTGCAATATTTTCTCCCAGTCTATAGCTGGTCTTTTTATCCCCTTCTCATGGCTTTTTGCAGAGCAAAAATTTTTAATTTTGACAAAATCCAATTTATCCATCAAAATGCCCTTTGATGGATCATGCTTTTGGTATTAAATCTAAGAAATAGTCCCAGATCTTAAATATTTTCTGTTTTCTCCTCCTAAAAGGTATATTGTTTGACATTTTATACTAACCCATGATCCATTTGGAGTTAACTTTTGTGTAAGATGCAAAGTTCAGGTTGAAGTTCTTTTTTGTTTCCTTTTTTTTTTTTTTTTTTTTTTTGCTTATTTGTTTTGTCCATGGATGTCCAATTGTGCCAGTACCATTTGTTGCAAAGACTGCTTCCCTGCATTAAATGGTTTTTGAATCTTTGTTAAAAATCAGTTAGGCTCATTTCTGTCGGTCTATTTCTGGATTCTCTGTTTTGCACCATGGATTTGTGTGTCTGTCATTCCCCAACACTACACTGTATTGATTACTGTAGCAATTTATACCTAACACTTACCCAGGATTACTCTATAGCTACAGTATATATTGCTAGATCTATTTCCAGTATCTCTGAAGGGGCGTAGAATCTCAGTCCTGCAGCAACAAAGGGGCTTCCAGGCCAGACCACCTGTGTCAGGATTCCATCTGAGTGTTGCCCAGCTGCTCAGTACTTCCTGGTCGGAAGGGGCATCTAGGATCCAGAAGGAAGGAAAGCACTTCCCTGCTGGCTGCTTATGACTAGTGGGGTCCCTGACCAGTCCCTCTTGTGCCTCTCACCTCCTTTGATGATAAGGTCTCTCTTTCAATCTAGGGGATGGACATGCCCACCTGGGCCACCTTCTGTCACCTTCGTCTGTTGGATGGAGGGGTATAAGACCCCCATTATTGCATTGCTTTTCAGTTCTTGGTCCCAAACCAGGCCACTTCCCTCCTTCCACCTTTCAGAGTTCCCCTCTGGCACTCTTGTTTCATTTCCAGGGTTGATTCTGGACTTGGCAGGGACTGGCAGAGAGAAATGAGCCTGTGCCATCTTGTTCAGGCTGGGAGTTTCATCATTATTTTTATATAGCAGAACCTTGGCTTGAAAATTCAAGCCTTTTAACCCATTTCTCCTTGCATAGCTTTTGTACTATAATGAATTTTAAAGGCAAATTGATCTAAGCAAATGAACAGCAGGATAATTTAGATTGTTAAGGAATTTCAGCATCATTGGTCCTGGTGCTATTTCAGAACTTCCAAACAATGATACATAAATGAGCTCCAGTTCCTCACAACAGACCAATTGTCCATGTGGCCGGCCCACATTGTCATGAAATTCAAACCACTCTGAAAATCTGTCTTCTTTCAAAAAAAGATGGAAGCCTATAAAAGCTGTGACTTGAAACCCTTGACAAATGTCCATTATGTAAATCTATTGTCACACCAAGTGTAGAAATAAAAAAAGAGAATGAAGCAAATCCCACATAGACTAGAATCGTAACCATGACTCCAACTGCTGTGGGCCCCCCCAAAGAAACTATAATTAGTTTTCTCATCTTCCTACACCCCACACAACCAAATGTTCAATTTTCACAAAGTGTTGTTAGTCGAGGCAACACTTCACGGTGAGGCGTGATGCTCACAGGGCTGAGTTGTAGCACATTATTAAGCCACTGATGGTGCATGAGCCCAACCCAAGACACCCCAACCAACAAGTCCCTCCAGTGGCACATCCTGCACTTCCCTCTCCTCACAGCCTCCTGGGAGCAGCTTCTGGTGAATTTTTCAACTCTTTCTTTGTGTCCAGATACCTCACTTTAGTAGGATGTGGAGTCATAAATGAAATACTGAGCTGAGAACTAGAAAGGGTGGGAAGCAATGGAGTGCAGTTCATTCACTTATTCACTCTTTCACTCACTCAACAGACCTTGACTAGCTACTCTGCCACACAGAGTATTGGGGTTCTCATGGAGCTTGACAGTCCAGTGGGAGATCCATACTAGACAAGTACTTAAGGTCATTAAACAATGGAAGATACTAGACAAGAGAACTGCCCAGTGCAATGGAAGCATATGAGAAAAGTGGCCTGGGGTGTCAGAGGAGCCCCTCTGGGGAGGTGAAAGCTGAAATAGAAACAGAATGTGAGTGAGAGGCTGTCCCTAAACACCTATAGTTAACTCTGTCCTAGGTCAGTGGAAATCCCATACAGCCTCCTCAGAGTCACTCTTCTCAAAGTTCTCCTATGACACATCCAGAACTTCCTTCCTAAACTCATCTTCCCATGACCATCCAAATTAGTCCCCCTAAAACCTGTTCTCCCATGACTGTCCACAGCTTCCTAAACCCATTCTCCATGACAAGTCCAGAGCAGTCTTCCTAAAACCCATATTCCCATGACACATCAAGGTCAGCCTTCCTAAAATTCATTATTACAAAAATATAAACCCACAGATTAAACAGGTTCAAGACAAACACGGCATCAAGTCATGTCATATCATATTGCTCAAAACCACTGATAAAAGGGAAATGTTAAAAGTCATTAGAGAAGTAAGACCCATTAAACAGAAAGGAGTGAAGACAAAGATGAGAGCAGACTTCTCATGCAACCCTGAAGACATCTTTAAAATGCAAAGAAATATCACTGTCAACCTGGAATTCTTTACTCAAAGAGAATACCTTTCAAAAGAAGGTAACAAAAAAAAAAAAGACATTTTCAGCCATATAACAGTCAAAAGAATTTATCTCCAGCAAGTCTGCACTATGAGAGATGCAAACAAAAGAAAAATCACACGAGATGGAAATCTGTACCCACCCAAAAGACTAGAGAACAGCAGAAATAGTAACTAAATTAGTAAATAAAAAGAATTTAAAAAGTAAACCTTTACAAAAGATAATCAAATGTTTAGAGCAATCATGATAATATATTGCAGAATTGATAACATCTATAGAACATACATGATGTATTAAAATATGTAAAATGTATTACAACAATAGCACAAAGAACAAAAAGAAAGAAATGGAAGGATATTATTTTAAGTCCTTTTACTGCATATAAAGTTGTATCATGTCACTCAAAGGTAGACTCTGATAAGTAAAAGATATATATCATAAACTCTAAGGAAATCACTAAAATATTACAACAAAAAAAATTAGCTAATAATACAACAAAGTAAATGATAAGGAATTAGTTTTAAATGTTCAATAAATCCAAAAGTAGATAGAGAAACAAGGAAAAGGGAACAAAGAACAGATGGGACAAATAGAAAACAAATAGTAAGATGGTACAGTTAAATCTAACTATGTCAATTATCATGTTAAGTGAAAACGGTCCAAAAATCCATTTAAAAGTTAGATATTGTCCAGCATGGTAAAAAAAAAAAAAAAAAAAAAAAAGGTAAGCATATAATACTGCCTATGGGAAATTTACTGTTTTGTTTTATTTTGTTTTGGAAATTTACTTTAAAGACACAAGTAAGTTAAATGTGACGAATGGGAAAAAGTATACTATGCTAACACTAATCAAAAGAAACCAACTACGTCCGTTATACCTCAATAAAGCTGGAAAAATGAGAGTGATAGCATATTAATACCTGACAGAGTTGATTTCAGAGCAAAGACTATTACAAGGGATACAGGTGTCAATTAATCAAGAAGACATAACAATAATCCTAAATGCTTATGTACATAAAAACAGAACTTCAAAATGCAAGAAGCAAAACTGGATACAGGCAAGTAAATATAGACAAATCTACAGGTAGACTCAGAGATGTCAAAATCACTCTCTTAATAACTGATAGAGTATGTAAACAAATCATCAGTAAGGACATTAGAGATATGCACAACAGCATCAATTAACTTGACCCAAATGACATTTGCAGAACACACCACTCAACAGCAGCAGAATACACATTCTTTTCAAAAGCATATGGAATATTTACCAAGATCAACCATATTCACAGCCATGAAACAAGACTTAATAAATTATTTATTTACTTATTTATTGTATTTTTGATATAAGATTTCACTCTGTCACCAAGGTTGGAGTGCAGTGGCATGATCATGGTTCACTGCAGCCTCGAACTTCTAGGCTCAAACAATCATACTGCCTCAGCCTTCTGAGTAGCTGGGACTATAGGCACACATCACCACACCCAGCTTATTTTTTTATTTTTTTATAGAGACAGAGCCTCAATATGTTGACCAGCCTGGTCTTAAACTCCTGACCTCAAGCAGTCCTCATATCTTGGCCTCCCAAAGTGCTGAGATTACAGGTATGAACTACCACTCCCAACCCTAATAAATTTAAGAAGACTATATCATAAAATACATTCTTAGGCTATAAAATAAAATTAAATTGGAAATCAGTAATAGAAAGGGAGCTAGAAAACTTCCCAAATTTTTAGTAACTAAAAACCTGTTTCTAAACAACATATTGATCAAAGAGAAAATCAAAAGAGAAATTGGAAAATATTTTGAGCTAAAATAAAATATAACAACACATCAACACTTGTAGGATGCAGCCCAAGCAGTGTTTAAAGAGAAATTTATAGCATTAAATGTCTACATTAGAAAAGAATGCCTCAAATCAATGATTTCAGCATGCATCTTAAGAAAATTTTAAAAAGGAAAGCAAATAGAAATCTAACTAAGTACAAGGGGGAAAAATCATATAGATCAGAGTGAAAAACAATGAAATAGAAAACAGAATGGCTATAGAGAAAGTGAATGAAATCAAAAGCTGGTTCTTTGAAAATATCAGTATAATTAATAAGCCTCTAGCCAAGTTGGTCAAAAACGGAAAAGAAGAAACAAGTCACTATCATCAGGAGTTAGAGAGGTGGTACCACTTCAAGTAATACAGATATTAAGAGTATAATAAGGGAATACTATAAATAAATCATGCTAATAATTTTGGCAACTTAGACAAACTCAACAAGTTCCTCAGAGGACACAAAGTACACACACTCACTCAAGAAGAAAGAAACCAAATAGCCCTATCATCTATTAATGAAATTGATTTGTGTAGTTTAAAAACAGCCCAAGAAGAAAACCCCAGGCCCAGGTAGCTCCATTAGGAAATTCTATCAAATATTTAAAGAAGAAATTAAACCAATTCTACATGAACTTTGCCAGAAAAATGGAGAGTAAAGAACATTTTCTAAGCCATTATGAAAGACCAGAATTATTCTGATATGAACACCCCACATACACATTCCAAAAAAGGAAAATTACAATATATTTCATTCACACAAGTAGAAAAATCCTTAAAATTTTAGCAAATTGAAATTAACAACATATAAAAAGATAATAAATCATAACCAATTTAGGCTCAGTGCAAGTTTGATGTAAAATTAGAAAAATCAAGCAATGTAATTCACCATATTATTAGATAGAAAGAAAAATCCATATGGTCATCTCATTGCATGCTGAAAAACATTTGACAAAATGCAGCATTGATTCCTGCTAAAGATTCTCAGCAAACTAGAACTAGAAGGGAACTTCCTCAACCTTATAAAGGGCATGTACAAACAACCCACAGCTAACATCATACTGATAAAAGACCAAATGCTTCCCCTAAGACCAGGAACAAGATAAGAATTCCACTCTCACCACTTCTATGCAACATAGTATGGGAGGTTCTGGAGAGTGCAAAAAGGCAAGAAATGAGAGGCATTCAGATGGGAATGGAGAACAGAAAGTCTTTTTTAAAAATAGATCTGAAATAACTGGAGATTTCACAGGTAACACACATGCAAAGGAAGGAAGGGAGGAAGGGAGAAAGAAAGGAAGGGAAGACAGGAGGAAAGAAACTTTAATTCATGGGTTACACCATATACAAAATGAACTTAAAGTTAACCACAGACATAAATGTAAAGCCTAAAACTATTGTACTTCTACAAGAAAATACAAGAACAAATCTTTTTGATTTGGGATTAGGCAAAAATTACTTAGACATGGCATAGGCATGATCTATAAAAGCAAAAACTGATAAATTGATCTTCACGAAAATTAAAAACTTCTGCTCTTGTAAAGACATTATGAAGAGAATTTTTTTAAAGCCGCAAACTAGCAGAAAATATTTTCAAAATTTTCTCAGCAAATCACCAAAAATAAGAAAATAAACCAAAAAAGAAGATGGAAGTTGCATGAATCAAGGCGCAAATCCAAGGAAGAGGCTAAGGAATTTCCCAGGATACTGGAAGACAGAAGTCCCAGGAAGGCAGTTTTCAGAAGGCCTAGAGAGCAGCCACTCTACACGGGAGCTGGAAGGCAGAGACCTCCAGATGAGACGCCTCCATGACTGGCAATATCTGCCACAAAACCTTCTGTGTTTTGAACGTACTGAGGAGAGATTTTTCAGTTCAAGAGGAATTAGTGCTAGTGTGATGGTTAATTTCATGTGTCAAATTGGCCAGGCCACAGTGCCCAGATATGTGGTCAAACATTATGCAGATGTTTCTGTGAGGGTGTCTTTGGATGCAATTAACATTAAATCTGCAGACTTTGGCCAAAGCAGATTGACATCTCATGGGAGTGGGCCTCATCCAACCAGCTGAAGGCCTAAAGAGAACAAAAGACTGACCTCCCTCGAGCAAGAGGGAGTTCAGCAGCAGATGGTTTTTGGACTTGAACTGTAGCGTGCACTCTTCCCTGGGTCCCCACCCTGCCGGCCTCCTCCATCAGATTTTGGATGCATCAACCCTCCACAATGATGTGAGCCAATTATTTAAAATAAATCCCCTCTATATGTACACATGCTGTTGATTCTGTTTCTCTGGAAAACCCTGACTAATGCAGATTGCATTAGCTTTCCAGACTGCAATATGTTTGCTCACCAACAACCACCAGACTGCTATGCCACAATCACACATTAATCACTTCAGTTATGGCACCTTCCTGCTTCAAGGAACTAACTTTTGTGAAGGTGAAGCTAAGCTGCTGTAACAAAAAGACCCCAAGATGCAGAACCTCAAAGAGTGAAAAAATGCATTTCTCTCTCATATAACAGGTCAAGTTGAGCATTCCAGGTTGGCAGGATGGAAACAGTAGTGACATAGCTTCCCCTGAGCTGTGTTCTGCTGCCAAGGCCTTCATCATTGCCAAAACAAGGTCTGGGCCACATCTAGCATGTTGCCAGTGGGAAGTTAGAGCAGAGACTAAATAAATCATGCCACTACGAACACCTTGGCTTGGAAGTGTCCCTCATCACTTCTGCTCACATTTCACTGGAAAAGAGTTTGTTACACAGTCACATTTACCTGCAAGAAAGGCTAGGAAATGTAGTCAAGCCATATGCCCAGAAGAAGAGGACAGATGTGGTTGGTACATATTTAACAGTCTCTGCTCTGAGTAACCAGGAATCTGTGTAAACACAATAGCAAGGGAATTACTGACTTCTGGAAATGAAAACTTGTACAAAAACAAAAATATAATTACAGTACTCTACATGTCAGAGCTGCAAACAATGTTTGCCTACTAGAAAATATAATCACTAGTGTATTAGCCTGTTTTCACACTGCTATAAAGAAATATCAAAGACTGGGTAATTTAGAAAGGAAAGAAGTTTAATTGGCTCACAGTTCTGCATGGCTGGGGAGACCTCAGGAAACTTACAATTGTGGTGGAAGGCAAAGAGGAAGCAAGGACCTTCTTCACAAGGTGGCAGGAGAGAGAAGAGTGAGCAAAGGAAGAACTTGCCAAACACTTATGAAACCATCAGCTTTCGTGAGAACTCACTCACTATCATGAGAACAGCAGCGGGGGAAACTGCCCCCATGATCCAGTCACTTCCCACCAGGTTCTTCCCTCAACAACTGGGGATTACAATTCAAGATGAGATTTGGGTGGGGACACAAAGCCTAACCGTATCAACTAGCTATTATTCTAAATTCTGTGATAAAACTGTATCAGCATTGTGGGACCAGGGAAGTATGAGTTATGCATGTGAAGTTATGCAAGAGACCTAAATCTTCACCTCCACCACAGAGATAGCAGATAACATCCAACCTAGGAAACCAAACACTGCAAAAGAAATTTATTGTTTAGGAATAGGGAGATAAAGGACAGGTAAGTCCTCAAAAAGTTGAAAGTGATTGCCACGGAGGAATAAGAATTTGGAATGGGTACGGATAAGGCAGATGACTGCTGGTTTTAGTTAAAGTCTACAGTATTTGACCTTTCAAAACATGTACATGTATTACTTTGATGAAATATAAAATATAATTTAAAGAACTTAAGCCAGGTGCAGTGGCTCATGCCTGTAGTCCCAGATACTCAGGAGGCTGAGGTGGGAGGATCACTTGAGCCCAGGAGTTTGAGTCCAGCCTGGGCAACACAGCGAGACCCTGTCTCTTAAAGAAAAAAAAAAGAAAGAAAAAAAAAGAAAAGATGATATAAAAATGGTAAGGAGAAGGATTGGAAGGAGAGCCTCCAGCTGGGTCATGTGCCCAGCTGGGCTAACCAGCTGTGACCAGGCAGCCAGTAGGGTCAAGAAGGAATATGGCGGCTTCTGTAAGAAAGACAGGGGAGCAAAGCAGGAAGCAGGATGCTTCCCAAACAGACAGGGCCAGTCTCGAAACTGGGGAGGTTCTTTGGGTAGGCAAAAATAACGTGTCCACTGCTGGCCCAGCTTTGGATCGATCTCTATTTGATACAAATCCATTCAGAAAAACTTCACTGAGCATCACTTTAGCCCCCAGGTCAGTTCTAAAGTTGTGGATACAAAAACGAATCTGACACAGGCCCTGCCCTGCTCGTAATAACAAAATCCACGAAAAGTGCTTTCATCCTGTGCCAGGCTCCACTCACGTCTGCAGGTATTAAATCGCTTAATCCAAAAAGCAATCCTCCTGGGTGAGCACTAGCATTAACCCACTTACAATGAAGGAACTGGGGTTAACCAACCTCCCCAGCATCCCTGGTCAAGGAAGCTGAAAGGCAGACCCAGGCAGCCTCTGACCCCACACAACAATGATGAGAATACATATCTCTTATTATTTCCCAGGTGTCGGACTCTGCTGGTATTTTATGATTTAATTCTCACAAACCTCTATGAAGAGAGCACTGCTGGTGTTTGCATCCTACCTGTGAGACTTGGAGAGAATTGTCCACCTCATGGCTGACCTTCAGTAGTGAAGGTGACTTGGGTCCTTTGGGAACTCTCACCTATCCCATCCCAGTTCCTATGGACCCCAACTTCCAATCCTGGGCATGCCCCGGACTCTGTAGAGGCCAGACAGTGGTTCAGCACTGAAGCATTCAGAATTCAACTCTCCTCTGCCCTCTGCACTTAACACCAGGGCCTTCTAAGGCAAAGGTTTCGAATCCTGAACAGGGGTTGCCACTATCTACGGGTCAGGCTGTATTTTAAGGCACCACAGAGGTGGCAGCTTCACGGCATGCTTTCTTTTCATTTGTTTTTCCTGCTTTCCTTTTGCACTGGCCTCCAGGAATGTTCTGTCCCAGGTCTCTACGTGGTCCCTGCCCAAAACACAGGCTCACCCAACACCCACCCTTCCCTATTTGTTTCCCCTATGGCTTCTCCCCAGCTGGCACACAGTTCGGCTCACTTACGATGTTTACCGTCTTTTCCTACCCCAGGATGTAAACTCAACGGGGCAAAGTATTTTGTCTGCTTTGTTTACTGATTTATCTTTAGCACCTAATAGAATGTCTCACAATGCTAAGTACTCGAAAATGTTTGAATCAATGAATGGAAAAAAGAATGAATAAATGTCTTCCAACATGCTCCCTCTTGCCCAAGGGTTGCCCCAGAGGCCCTCAGGGCAGTAAATCATCTAAGTTTTTATATTCCTGAAAACATTTTAATTTTGCTGTCATACATAAATAAAAATTTAGCCAGGTGTGGTGGCATACGCCTGTGCTCTCAGCTTCTTGGGAGGCTGAGGCAGGGAAATCACTCAAGCCCAGGAGTTTGAGACCAGCCTGGGCAACATAGTGAAAATAATAGTGATAATAATTTTCTAAGTTATAAATGAAAATTTATCTGATATAAAATTATAGGTTCAAAGTTCATTTCCATCAACATTTGAAGAAAACACTCCTTCAGCTTTGTTGTTGGGAAGTATAATGTTGGGAGGAATCTCTTGTTCCTCTAAAGGTGGAAGATGTTTTTCACTAGAGGCTTCTAGAGCCTTCTCCTCGATTCCATGGTCTCCCATCTCAGTGAGATGTGTGCACGTGGTGTTTTCTTATGTATCGCCCCTGAAACTCTGCGGTTTTTTCAGGAGGAGGCTCAGTGTCTCTTGACAGATTCTAGTGTATTGTTATTACTCATCATTTCTTTGAGTATTATTCCTCATCAGTCTTTCTCACATCTCCTCCTGGGTAGACATTGGCACCCTCTAGTTGAATCTTTCATTTGTCTTAATGTTTTGCTGTGAGTTTGGGGGTTTGGTTGGCCAGAGTCCACTCCTGCTCTCAACTCTGCCCCTGCCCCTGGGGCATCACAGAGTCTGTTCCTTCCCAAATTTCCTGGCCCTGTTTTCCTTCAGAGCAGCCACCTGCCACTCAGACACTTTGCCCACTCAAGAGTTGGCCAGCCCATATGTACTTGCTCCTACCACAGGTATATACTGCCCCTCAATCCTCAAAAGGGCTGGGGGCCAGTTTTGGGACCTAACTAAGCAAACAATAAGCTGCAATACTGTTCACAGTGACTCCCTAGGAGCAGACACTGTCAACATGAGAAGAACGGCCTCTGTGTTAGGGGTCTCCAGAGATATAGAACCAACAGGATGGATAGATGGATGGATGGATAGACAGACAGACAGAAATACATAGATAGATGATAGATAGATAGATAGATAGATAGATAGATAGAATAGATATAGATAGATGGTGATAGATAATAGATGATAGATAATAGAGACAGATTAATAGATAGATAAATAGATACATGATAGAGACAGATGATAGATAGATAAATAGATACATGATAGAGACAGATGATAGAGAGATAGATAGATAATTGGCTCATGTGATTATGGTGGCTGAGAAGTTCTAAGCTTTGCGGGTTGGGGCAGTCCGGAGACCCAGAGAAGCCAGTGATGTAAGCTCCAGTCTGAAAGTCAGTAGGCTTGAGAATCGGGAAGAGTTGATGTTTCTGTTCAAGTCTGAAGGCAGAAAGAAGCCGACCTTTCGGTTTGAAGGCCATCACGCAGGAAGAATTCTCTTGCTCCAGGTAGAAGCCACCATTTTGTTCCATTCAGGCCTCCATTCACATTAGGGAGGGAATCTGCTGCCTGCAGTCCACCAGTGTCAACTTGAATCACATCTAAAACACTCAACCTAATCATAGACCAAATGTCTGGGCACTCGATGGCCTGGTCAAGTTGACACATACAAGTCACCACCACAGCCCCCAAGGGAGATGTGTACTGGATGTGTGGAGGCCAGAGAAATTCAGTCTGGAGGGTGACGTCCTGAGCTGCGCAGGCTCCATATTCTCTCTTCCAGGAGACACTCCTGAGGAGAGGCTTCAATCAGCCACTTCCTAGACAAGTGACAGAGGCAGTGCGAGTCCCAGACACCATGTCATGTCAGTGATGGGGAACAGGTATGGGTCTGTGTTCCTGGAGAAAAGGACTTCAGGGAGCCCTGACAGACAGCCCTGGGAGACAGGCATGGCCATGGAGGGTGGATGACCAAGATGTCAGAGTCCAGCTCAGGATTTCAAATACCCAGCCCTGGAACTGGGACCACTTCTCAGCAGCGGAGGAGTCTAGTGCCCCAAGTCAGTTATTAACCAGGATAACTACTTCTTTCTCATCAAAGTTCATTTTCTAGCCCTTCAATGACACCAATGGATGCTAAAATGATGTGGTGATACTGTGACTTTTTTTCTCTGCTTCCAATCTAGGAACACACATTTTACTCTCAGATAATTTTTGTCAAGCTCTTGAAATTCCTTAAAAGATCAAGAACAAACAATTCCCATTGAGAAAGCACCTGAACAGACATCAAAGACAAGCTGAGTGTCCCCCTGCAAACTCCAGGCACCAAGACGAAATCAGGAGAGACCAAAGGAGGCATAAACTGTTACTTTCCTCAGACTAGAGGAATGGAAAATGTTTTTTATCTTAGCAGTTGATTAGAGTTGCATGGTCAGAAAAACAGTGGCTGCAGTGAAATCACTACTTGATATTAGTGGCCTTGGAAGAAGCGGGATGGAGTCCTAAGGCAGCAGCACCTTTCTGGTAGGGAAACAGGTACAGAGCAGATACCAGAACTGGCTCAGAGCACCCAGCCCAGTGTCATCCCCATTTGGCTGCAGACCGTGTGGGAGGAGAGCCTCCAACAGACGGTTTGCAGAAAGCAAGCACTTGACACTTGGCAAGGATATGGTGGAACAACCCTAATTGCACATTAACCATAATAGTAATGTTCTTAAAAAACAATTAGGGAAAATAATTTGCCAGTAATGCTTAAATAGCCATAAAGTCTTCTCAGTAATTTCATTGCTAGATGGTTTGCATAAATCAATAGTCCTCCCCAAAGGGAAAGGCTGAATCCATGAAGATACATGTATGTTGCTGATAGCCTTCACTTTCATGACAATGCGCTGTAGTGAAACGTCCAGTGAGGACGCGGCGACATCATGATATGTCAACACGAAGGGACCTGGCACAGCCCTCCAGAGGGACAATTATGATGACTGCTTAACAAAATTTTGTTTAAAAAGCTGATAAGTGACAAACAGAAGTAAAAAATTACAACCACGCTATATTTAGATGTACACGAACGGTTGATTTGTTAGGATAGTGGGATTCTGGATTTTTTTTAACAGATTTAATCTGTTATTGTTGTAACAATACAGTTACATAAAATGTTCTGCAAACAGCATGTTAAATTTTCAGTGTCTACTAACGTAGATAAATCCACTTCAGAAATGAGGGAGCCCCACTCTTCTGACCAGGTGAGAAATAAACTGCTCACGCAACTACTCGAGGTCCTCAGAGCCACCCTTGGCCACCCACTCAAGGATGGGCCTCTGAA
This sequence comes from Theropithecus gelada, assembly GCF_003255815.1. NCBI lineage: Eukaryota > Metazoa > Chordata > Mammalia > Primates > Cercopithecidae > Theropithecus > Theropithecus gelada. Next base: position 67,734,601 of record NC_037670.1, read on the forward strand.
TTTCCAGATCCTTCTCTCGGAGCTGTCCAGCCTCTTCCCCACGCCCTGCCTGTTGTCATCTGTGGCACACTTCATCCAAGCTTAGGTTTGATCTTGATCCCCAGGGAAGGGATGCAGGGAATTTACCTAAAATTACCCAAAACACAAACTCATGCCTTCATTTTCTCACAGGCGTTGTGCAAGTCTTCCCCGTGTGGGGTTTCCGACTGGATGGGGGAACGAAAGAGAGAGACAGAGACAGAGCTCTTTACCCAGAGAATTGAGAACATGTTGGAGGGAAGCTCTGGACCCAGGGAATCAGCTTCAGATCCCAGCTGCGCTAGGTACTGCCCCTAAGATAGAGGTAACATTCCCTCAAATGCCCACCCTAGATTCTGCAGGAAGACAGAAGCCTTCGCAAGATTCCTCCGAATCCTAGGGATTTACATCTCCCCTGGACTCCAAGTTCTCCTGGTTCTAGCTCCAAATTTCTGAATTTCCAACTCATCACATCTGTGTGACTTTTCTTTCACTTCTTTTCTGTTCCCTATGTCTGGGTGACAAAAGAGTCTATAAGACATGCAAAAATGCCTTCTTTCATGCAGCCTACACTCTGATAAGTAGAGGCAGAAAACAAACAAAATAACCAAAATCTAGAGTATGTGAGATGGTGTTACAGGTTAAATTGCGCTCCCTCAAAATTCAGATGTGGAAGTCCTAATACTCAGGACCTCAGAATGCAACTTTATTTGGAGATAGAGTCTGGACAGAGGTAACTAGTTACAATGAAGCCATCAGGGTGAGCCCTAATGCAGTATGACTGGCATCATTATAAGAGGAAATCTGGACACACAGGTATACGTACAGGAAAGATGGGTGAAGACACAAAGAAGACGGCCATCTCCAAGCCAAAGAAAGGGGCCTGCAGCTCATCCCTCCCTCTCAACCCTCAGAGGAACCAATCCTGCAACACCCTGATGTCAGACTTCTGGCCTCCAAACTGTGAGACAATAAACCTCTGTTGCCGAAGACACCCAGTTTGTGGCCCTTGGTTACAGCAGCCCTAGGAATCTACTGCAGGGGGTGATGAGTGCAGTAGAGAAAACAGGGGAACATGGAGGAGAGAACAGGGTGGGGAGAGGAGGCTGGACTTCCTCACCAGGGAAAATCCAACCACAAAGGTGACCTTTGAGCAAAGACTGAAAGAGAAGAGGGGACAGGCCAGGTGACCAAACACTGAAACAATTGCTCCTGGATGTCTGGATAGTGCACTTTGAACAGATGAAGGTGATAAGGTTAGAGAAGTAACAGGGTCCCTGTAGGGTCTGGAAAGGACCTTGGCCTTTGCTCTGAGTAATAGGGGACCCATGGCAGGGTTTTGAGAATAATGACACGTGAAAGGATCACTTTAGTGTCTACATTGACTGTTGAGGCAGAGGCTGGAAATAATTTCCGAGGACATTGCCAGTAAGAGCCAGTGGTGGCTTAGTCGGGTGGCAGCAGGGAAGTGGTCAGATTCTGGATATGCGCTAAGGCTGAGTGCCCCGCATTTGCTCATAGACTGGGCATGGATGTGAGCATAACAGGGGAACCACGGTGGATACCACGGCTTCTTTCTTACCTGGAAAAATAGGGCTACCATTTGTAAAGTTGGAGAGACAGTCAGGAGCAACTGTAGGGAGTGATAAGACCTGGAACTCAGTTTGGGACAAGCTGAGATGTGGAGCACTGTTTGAAGTCCAAGTTGAGATGCCTCATAGGAAATTGAGTGTACAAGTCCATGGTTCCACGGAGAAATACAGACTGGGGATTTAAAAAATTGGAGATTATAGCATATAAATGGATTTCAAACCAAGAAACTAGAGGAGATTACCAAAAGGGCGATACCTTGAAGCTCATTCTTCTTGAAACTTTCTTTCCTTCAAAATACCATTTGCACAGAGCAATGATAAGCAATAAGTACACTTTTATTAAAGACGAAGAACATGCGACCAAGGCAAGAAACTATATGAAAACATGCTCCTCAAACTGCAGCCTGTGGACCAGCAGCTGCAGGATTACAAGGAGCTTCTCAAAAATGTGGAGCCTTGGGCTATTCAGAAGCAGACGTTAAAGTTTGAGAAGCACAACTATAGTGCACATAATTTTAGAAATAACATATTTTTGAATGGCTCTCCATCTTACACTAGATAAAAAATCTGGCCAGGCACAGTGGCACACACCTGTAATCCCAGCACTTTGGGAGGCCGAGGCCGGCAGATCACCTGAGGTCAGGAGTTCAAGACCAGCCTAACCAACATGGTGAAACCCTGCCTCTACTAAAAATACAAAATTAGCCAGGCATGGTGGTGCAGGTCTGTAGTCCCAGATCCTTGAGAGGCTGAGGCAGGAGAATCGCTTGAATCCAGGAGGCGGAGGTTGCAGTGAACTGAGATTGTGCCACTGCATTCCAGCCTAGGCGACAGAATGAAACTCCATCTCAAAAAGAAAAAAACAAATCCAACTTGAGCAAAAACTCAAATGTAAAAAAAACCAAAATAATAAATAAATGCAAGAAAAATCTAAGAAACTATATCTACTATTTAGCGGTCATAGAGAACTTCCTAACCAAGTCTGGAAGCCAGAAGCTATAAAATAAAAGACATGTATATTTGAGTACATAAACATGAAAAACTGGTTTTCAGTTCCAGCCAAGATGGAATAGCCTCATTCCCCCAGGGTCCTCCTTCCTACAATTAAAACCCCTTACAAACAAAATGTCGGCTGTAATATACTACATATGGATGAGGTGGGAAAAAAAACAATATCAAAAGGTCACATAGCATAACATTCCATTTACAAAACATTCTCAAAGTAACTAAACTATAGATATGGAGAGCAGATTAGCGGCGACCAAAGGATAAAAAGGAGGAGTGTGGTTAGGTGTAGGCATAAACAGATAGGGTAGCACCAGCTGTTTTGTGGTGATGGGCACTGCTGTATCTTGATTGTGGGGGTGGTTACATAAATTTACACTCATGATGAAACTACATAGAACTACTGTAGTTCTGTGTGTTTGCAGAGAACTACACATACGCAAACACACACATACACACACACACACCCCATGCACACAACTGCAGCTTTTTAAAAATGGTGAAAACCTGCAGGGTGCGGTGGCTCACGCCTGTAATCCCAGCACTTTGGGAGGCCAAGGTGGGCGGATCACTTGAAGTCAGGAGTTCAAGACCAGCCTGGTCAACATAACAAAATCCCGTCTTTACTAAAAATATAAAAATTAGTCTGGCACAGTGGCAGGCGCCTGTAATCCCAGCTACTTGGGAGACTGAGGCAGGAGAATCACTTGAACCTGGGAGGCAGAGGTTGCAGTAAGCCAAGATCGAGCCACTGCACTCCAGTCTGGGCAGCAGAGCAAGACTCTGTCCCCCCAAAAATGGTAAAAACTAAATAAGGTCTATAGCCTAGTTAACAGTAATGCACCCACATCAGTTTTCTGGTTGTGACAATGTACCGCTATCCATAGTTGTGCAGATGTAACATTAGTGACTTAGCTACATAAGATATCACAAATGTGGCAGGTAGGCGAAGGGTACACAGGATTCTGTATTTACTTTTACAATTTCCTATGAGTCTGTAACTATTTCTAACTAAAAATTTTCACAAAAGAATAACAGATTTTCATATGGCAAAAGACATTATAAGCACATGATAAATCGGGAACAAATATTTGTAATGAGATGACAGAGAGTTAATATCTATAATATATAAGTGCTCTATCATATCGATAAGAAAAGTCAAAATGGAGAAAGGATAAGAAAAGAAATTTCCAGAGGAGCAAATCTGAACAGCTAACAACTTTGAAGGGATGCTCAAAATTACTAGGGACATTAACATTTTAAAAGAATGAAATATCACTTTATATGAATTATACTAGGAAAAATACAAAAAGTGATAACATCCACTGAGCGGCAATCCAAGGAAGATGGTGCCCTCAGGTATTGCTGGTGGGAATGCAAGTAACACAGCCTTTTTGGAAAGCTCTACTGCTAGAGATTTTAACTTTCCAAAATGCACATATGTTTTAACATGTATCACAAGATTTTGGACTGTCCCAAAGAAATAACAGCACCAGTAGATAAAGGCATATTTATGCATGAGACATTGAATGCAAAGTTATTCCAATGGCAAAAATCTGGAAAGAAAGTGAGCGCCCGTTAGTAGGCAGATGGCTGGATCAATCATGGTAGCACATTCCCGCTGTGGGTTACTATTCAGCCATTAAAGACTATGAATTGGCGGTACCGGGTTAGCCTATGGATTTCTACTAGGGACAGCTGAATGGGGAGAAATGCTGTAAGATAATATACAAGTCAATAGGAAACTGGAAAGGGATATCCACAATGTTTTTGACATGAGTAACCCTGGAAGCAAAAAGCAGCAGGGAGAGAAGAAGGCAAGGAAGAAAAGAAGAAATTGTTATCTAAAAATTATTTAAAATAAGTAAGTTTTTTAAATGTTATGCCACCACACGTGTGTATTTAAATGAAATGATGTATCTAAGTGGGTATGTGCACAAATAAATTAAAAGTAATTGTAAAACTTGGACACCTGAAAGTCCCACAGCCTTTTCTGCTGACCAAGGCCATGGGCCTGGCTCCCTCTCTTCCATGGCTCCCTCTCTTGTGGTCTCTTCTCTGTCCCAGGCAGCAGAGTCCCTACTCTTTGGCAGGGCTGCTTCACTCTTTCTGGGTTCTCTCTGCCCAGCCCATGTCCTCTGGACTATGCCTTCTACCCTCTTAGTTACTCTCCTAAACATAGTTAGTTCATTCTCTAAGAGAAATTATCCCACCAGCTGGCAAAAATGAGCTGTTGACTCACCCTACCCCTCAGTCTCTGTGTGCCTCCATGTCATTGTTTGGAAAGGGAGAGATTAATAACAGCCATGTTCTGCTGTGGGGAGCTGGAAACACAGTCCGCTGCCTGTCCTAACAAAGTCCTGGGACACTGGGCCTGGCCCCACTCCCTTCACTCCCTCCTCTCTCCTCAGCTATGCACCTCCCACAGTTTGTCAGGATGAGAGGCCTTGTCACCTGCTCCCAGATATCAGGTCCTCCCCGGCAGCCTGTACCCAGCATGTGGTTCCCACAGAGCCCACCCTCCACCACCCCACCTGAAATGCACAAGTCAGCTACCTGGGGACAATAATCGCTGATCAGCCCGTGTCTCCCAGCTTCTTCTAATCTCCTTAGCACATCTTTTTGAAGAAATGTATTTAAAACTTTCTACCAGTAACTTAATAATTCGAAGTCTTGCCTTCCTGAGGAATTTGCATTTTAATAAGGGCAGTGCCCTTAGCCCAATAAACAAGGTCAGGCCCAGCCTGGTCACCTTCCAGATGTGGAGAAGGAAACGTGGAGTTCACATGAGGAGATCCAGGACCCGAACCAGCAAACCACACCACTCACCTGGGCCTGGCTCTGCCGTACAGAGGCCTGGGTTCTGCATTTGCCAGACCCTCCAGAAAGCCTGCTTCCTCGCCTCCCTTTAGTTTTTCTGCTCTTGTAGCTTATAACCCAACTTACATTTGCCTAAAGGATTCAGAGCTTTCTCAAGGTCATTAACTCGGGTCATAGCCAAGCTCACAGGGACTGGAAGGACCATAGCCACACAAGGACCCCCCTACCCCGGCCCTGGTCCCCAGCTCAGTCCTCCCAGGAGGAGCATCAGGCTGTCCCAGGGTTTCCTTGAGGACTCCAGGGTTATGGGAGGAGCCCTGGGTTGAAAGTCAGGGGATGAGGGCCCCATGCATAGTCTTATCCCTAACTCTCCCTGAACGTGCAAAGCCCTTTTCCCGGTCCCTCCTCGTCTGTGAAATATGTAAGGGTATGGACAGGGGACACTGGGTCCGCAGGTCCCCAGGCCCGTCCAGCTCCTGTCTCTACAATGTACCAGGGACAGGAGCGCTGGAGATGCTCTGAATCAAACCTAAGCGGATCTATGACACAACCCGGTTCACTCCTCAGAGGCATGGCCCTCCTTTTTATATGCTTAAGACAGCAGCCAGCCACTTCATCAATGAGAAGAAACTGCCCTTTGAGGTTTGAAGAGCAGAGTCAGGGTCTTCCACCCACAGTGCACCCGTTGGGCGAGCTCAGTGTCCGCAGTACAGCGCGCCGCCGGCAGGGGGCGGCAGATGCCAATCCACGGCGCCCGGGACGCGCCCGAGATACTGGGTCTGGGCAGGTGGCTTGGTCTAGGGACCGCAAAGATGCACCCTGCTAACCCAGGTCTGATTACGCGCGCATGCACCGTCTCACCGCGTCCTTCTGCTCCCTGCACCCTGCCACAGCCACAACCAACGCCTGGAACGCAGCTGCTCCTTATTTGTTGAGTGGAAGAATGAATGAATGGCGGTGGAGGTCAGAACACAATTTGGTGTGAATGACGAGTTCCCGTTGAGAGAATCTGAAGATGCCCCTCCTACCTTGCTCTGTGGCCCTGTGCAAAAATAAAACCTTCCTGCCAGGCCCTCTGCTCCAAACTGGTGTCAGGGAAATCAAGGGCCTCTCCTATCTTGCGCTGGTGTCCAGGTACACCCTCACTCCTCCACTACGGGGTCCTTCTGTTGGATCTGTTGGAACAGGAGGGAACCGCAGCCTGGAAAGGTGGGTGTGAACCATGAACCCAGATGACCAAGCTAGTGGATATGGCACAGGCAGTCCCGAAGGAAGGGTCCACGTGTGTCCCGAGGTCAGAACTGAGAAGCCCTTCAACTGCCACTGCATGTTTCTAACTTCCAGAAACCGTCAGGATGGATCTAATTTCTCATGTGCAAACTGGGGCTCTGAGCAGGTGAGTGGTCTCCCCCGCGGTCATGCACGCAGCTGGCAGCCCTCCTTGCCCTCTTCTATGTGGAGGGATTTTTCTAGGGAGCAACAGGATGGACATTCACCAGAGGCGCCCCTGGGGGCCTGGACAGTCCCCCCAGTTACCTTACATCTCCACTCTCCTGGGAGAAGCACGCAGGGGCCACTGAGATCCATGCGGGTTGGGGGGCTGGGAGCTCAACTCCATTTCGGGGAGGGCAAGATGTGGGGAACAGGGAACATCTGGGGCTCCAGGCATTGTCTCAGGCACCTCCATTCCTTTCCCCACAAGCAAGGTCATCTTTCTGTTGAAGTCCCTGCAAGAATGAGCAAGACACGTCCCTACTCAGGGGAGACACAAGGGAGGACAGAAGCCTGCTCACGGGAAAGGAGTGGTTTCCCCACCATCCAGGCATGTGGGTCCTGATGAGCTGTTTGCATCTGAAAGCCAGAGCTCTGCAAACAGCTCACCGACTAGGTAGCAGGGCACAGACATGGCACATTCAGGTCAGGGCATACACTGAGTGCCATCCTCTCCCACCCCCAGCTGCCCTCCACCTCCACGTCACCCTTCTGGTGCCACCTTTTCCTGCTCCCAGACTGGGGCCTCTTCTCTCACCTCCTCACACTCCATCCTCAGTTCCAAATGCACCTCCGTGTGGACGACCCCTAAATGCTTACCTCCAGCTGAGACTTCCCTCTTAATGCCATTTCATGTTTCCAGTCTGTCTGTGATGTCTCCACCTGGGTGTCTGTAGGCCTCTCTCACAGCCATATGCAAAACAGCATCTGGGCTCCCCATCCTCCCCCTGACCTCAGCTTCCCTGAGGACTCCTGCGGGCGCCCCCAGCCTCCTTTGGGATACCTGCGACAAAAATACAAAGAAAAAAATTGCCTTTTCACTCTCACTGTCTCCCAAGTGGAGCTTCCTGGCACCCCCATGACTAATGGAATGGAATGGTTGCTTTGTATTCCTATTTTTAAAATTCCTTTGTTTGGGTGTCTTATGTTAAACATGGAGAGACACATAAATGAAAGCTCCTGTCTCCTCAATATTTTTAAGAACACCACGTGCAAATGTTTCGGAACCACTGTTTTAAATCCTGTCAGCTTCCTTCAGCTTCCAGCACTTTCCTGCTCACTCAGAGGAGAGGTAACCCAGCACTCTGCAGGAGCCCAGCAATTCCCAAGGCCTGCGTCCTCTGCTCCTACTACTTTCGGCCTGGTTGAATGCATTGCTCAGGATTTTCTATTGGTTTTTGGAATTTAGTGTGATTGTGTCTACCGTTTGTGGTAGAATCTGGCTTGGACAGTTATCCTGTGGCATATCAGAAGAGTCCTAGTGTCCAAAGAGGTGACTAGGAGCAGAATAATGTTTTCCATTGCATGGACTAAAACCCTTATGATTTGAGAGGCAATGGAGTTGTGAGGTTGTGACGTGTGTGTTTCTTCTTTGTGCATTAAATAAAACGAGATCCAGCAGAATGTGTAGCAAGCACCGTAATTTTATTTTATTTTATTTTGTTTTGTTTTATTTTTATTTTACTTTAAGTTCTGGGATACATGTGCAGAATGTGCAGGTTTGTTACGTAGGTATACATAAGCCATGGTGGTTTGCTGTACTATCAACCTGTTATCTAGGCTTTAAGCATGCATTAGGTATTTGTCCCAGTGCTCTCCTCCCCTTGCCCCCAACCCCAACAGGCCCCAGTGTGTGATGTTCCCGTCCCTGTGTCCATGAAGCACCGTAATTTTAAAGCACTGGTGAGAAACCGTATTTGAGAGTATCTGCCATAGCCGTAACTGGATATGGAACTATCTGTGATTTCTCTTGGTGACAAAGTCACAGGTGCTGGTAACAGCATGGTCACTACCCCTAGGGCAAGTGTTAAGGACTGTAAGCATACCTTCACTGCCCACCTGGTGGGCTGGAGCCAACTGGAAACAGGCCAGTTTGATAGAAAAGGTGTATGTGTGTGCACATGTGCGTATGTGTGCATGTACATGTGTGTCTGTGTGTGTGCACATGTGTGCATGTGGGTGCACGTGTATGTGTGTGGCTGTGGGTGTGTGCATGAGTATGCATGTGTATGTGCATGGGTGTGTGCATGTGTGCACATTTGTGTGTCTCAACTCTGCCACTGGTGAGGTGCACTGGAAACCCTGGAGCCTGGCGTACAGCCACAGCTGGACTCCTTCCCACCTACACACCCCCTCTATGGGCAGCTTCAAGTGTGCAGAGCAGACACATTTACCAGAAGAACACACCAGGGACAAAGGGGAAAAGAGAGATAGACAGGCTTCCTGACCCTCCAGAAGGAAGGATTGCAATGCAGGAGCAGGGCCACCACTTGCCCCAGGCAGGTCTGGAAGGAATCAGGTCTGAGGGCTCATACCCATCCCTGTTCCTCATGTCATCAGTCAGTCATAGCAGGAGAAGCCAAGCCTCTCTCCCAATTCTGTAACTCCAAAAAGAGCCCGCTCCCAGTTCTCAGGCCCAGGCATGGAGGAAGAGAGCAAGAGAACAGTTTCTGTACATCAGCAGTTGTCTGTCCTGCTCATCTGCTAGTCTTCACCCTAAAGCTTGGGTCCTCAGGGGCAGCTGGGCCCTCAGGAGAGACTAGCAGTGCTGTGAGGCAGGCTCCTCCCAAAGCCAGCCACTGCTTCTTCATGACTCCTCCTGGGACCAGTTAGCCTCCATTCACAGAGGACTCGGAAGTGGATATGAACATGGCATTACTGAGACTCTGTGGCCATCTGTCCCCTCAACAAAACTCTCCCATGTTTATTTCCTATCTCAAATTATGTTTGTGATATGTGTCAAGTTGGCTAGACCATGACACCCAAATGTTTGGTCAAATGCCAGTCTAGATGTTGCTGTGAAGGTATGTTTTTAAATGAGATTAACGTTGAAACCAGTGGACTTTGAGTAACGCAGGTGACCCTCCACAGTGTGAGTGGGCCTCATCCAATCAGCTGAACATCTGCAGAGAAAAAGACTTGGGTACCCCAAGGGAGAGGGAATTCTCCCTCCAGACTGACTTTGGACTCAAAACTGCGATATCAACTCTTCCCTGGGTCTTCAGCCTGTTGGCCCGCCTGGCAGATTTCAGACTTGCCAGCCTCCATAATCACATGAGCCAATTCCTCTATCTATAGATAAATATAGATAGATGGACATCGAGATAGAGCTGGAGAAATACAGATATAAATAGATTTCTACAACCTATTGATTCTGTTTATACGGACTAGTACAGATTTTAGTACCAAGAAGATAGTTCTAGAGGAACAGAATCTTAAGGATTTTAAGAATCCTTAAGATCTTAAATCTTAAGGAGCTTTCTGAATTGCTTCTGGGGTTTCTGGAATTGGCTCTCTAAGCTGATTACCTTTAAAGGCACTGATGACTACTCCTAATAGTAAACAGAATGCAGATAGTCCATGGTGTGTGATGTAACAGTAGAGACATGCAAAACATCACTGTTGAATACTCATAATCAAAAATTTATAAGAGCCAAGGATTTGAGTGGTCATGCATATGGTACCTTCAAACATTTTTAATCAAACTAACAAGTATAATGAGATTGGTTGACTGCTCCTGATGTCTCTAGACAAAGCGGGGAAAGAAAAGGATGAGCTCAGGAAATCAAATGTTCAGCTCAAGCTCTGCATAAATGACCTGAAAGCTTCTATCCCTGCCCTGAAAGAGACCCTTATTTTCTGTAGCTGCAGAGCTGAAATTGCTGAAAACCAAAACTATAATCGAATCACACCCTACAAGTGGCTGAATTACAACACAAATTGAATCGGACAACCAAGCAGGATGTCTACTCTTAAAATGAGAAATTGATTGGGAAGAAAAGGATACTGAAAATTGGTGTGGGTGATACAGGAGTTATTACCCAGGCATTACTGAGACTCTGTGGCTACCTAAGAACAAATCACTTAGGCAGATAGCGAGGGCATGGGAGTCCTTGGTAAGGTCTTCTTTCTAATGAAAAGCAGCCCCAAATCATTTTCTAATAAAGAGCAGCCTGCAACATTGAACTGCAGACATAGACAAGCAGGCTGGGAGCTTGCACGGGTGCACGCCGGCAGGAACTAGGGACTAGACATGTTCAAGATGGCGGCCCCAACTTCCTTTCTTTGCCAGCCACATGTACAGTAAGGAGCAGACAACATGGCTGCTGGCCAAGGGGAGAGTTTATTTGCGTAATAAGATTAGGGTGGGGCAACCAGCCTTCCCCACACACTATGTAAACGTCATACCTGATGGAACCAATCTGTGAGCCCTACCTAGGTGAATCAGACACCCTCTCCTCAAGCCCGACTGTAAAATCCGGCACATCCCCTGCCGGCCAGTCTTTCCACCTGGAAGTCCCCTCTTTCCATAGAGAGCGCTGTTCTCCCTTCTCTTTCTTCTATTAAGCCTCCACTCCTAAACTCCTCATGTGTGTTCGTGTCCTAAATTTCCTTGGCACGAGATGACGAACCCCAGTTATGTACCCCAGACAAGGTAGCCTCTTCATGAGGACACGTGGTAAGACCCTGATGAAGCTGGAGACATGGATCCTCTGTGTTCTAGTAAGTCTTCCTTGCCAGTAGGAGCAGCTTCTCCACCCCTGACTGAGGGGATTAACTCTACATTGCCTGGGGAAGCTGCAAAGGCCTCCCCGAGGCAGTTGCCATGCAAGACAGTGCTGATTCCCTTTGGGACCCAACCCCAACACCCCTCTTTACTTCTAGACCTAGAACTAGACCAGAGTCCCAGCATGCCTTTAACAGTAAGGGTCAAAGTGTGCCCCATGAGGAGGTGTGCTGCATTTCAAAAGAACCACTTTAGCTGGGCATAGTGACTCATACCTGTACCTGTAATTCCAGCAGTTTGAGAGGCCAAGGCGGGCAGATTACTTGAGGTCAGGAGTTCGAGGCTGGCCTGGCCAACATAGTGAAACCTCGTCTCTACTAAAAATACAAAAATTAGCCAGGCATGGTGGTGGGTGCCTGTAATCCTAGCCACTCAGGAGGCTGAGGCATGAGAATCGCTTGAACTGGGGAGGCAGAGGTTGCACTGAGCTGAGATCACACCACTGCACTCCAGCCTGGGTGGCAGAGTGATACTCCAAAAAAAAATAACAATAAAAATACTTTGATTTTCTAATTTATACAGAAGAAATCTGGGAAGCATGTGTAGAAATGGATATTAAAGGTGTCGGATAATAGTGGAAGAAACATAAAAAGCTGGACTGAATCAGGCTGAATTTATTGATATGGGCTCCCTAAGCAGTGATTCTGTATTTAATGTTGCAGCTCAGGGAGTTAGAAAAGGTTCTGTTTGGTTGGTTGACTGCAACATGGGCCAGAAGGTGGCCCACAGTAAGTGAGCTTGAAATGCTGGACCTGCCTTGAAATGCTGGACCTGCCTTGATATGCTGTAGAGGAAGGGAGTCAAAGACTTAGGGAAGGCTGGGCGTGGTGGCTCATGCCTGTAATCCCAACACTTTGGGAAGCTGAGGCGAATGGATCACGAGATCAGGAGATCAAGACCATCCTGGCTAACACAGTTAAACTCCATCTCTACTAAAAATACAAAAAATTAGCCAGGCATGGTGGCAGGCACCTGTAGTCCTAGCTACTCAGGAGGCTAAGGCAGGAGAATGGCATGAACCTGAGAGGCGGAGCTTGCAGTGAACCGAGATCACGCCACTGCACTCCGGCCTGGGTGACAGAGCAACACTCCATCTCAAAGAAAAAATATATATATATTTAGGGAAACTGGAATGTTCAAGTGGATTTATCATTTAAGATTTGCTCACCCTCCCGGGAGGGTACCTACACACCCATTCTCTTACTCCAATCAGGTGGCACCACCTACCATCCACAGTCCTTGAGAATCCCAGAAAAGAAACAGCGGAACGATATTTTCCTGACCTCGTCTATGATGTGAGCCATAAGGATTTGCCCAACAGTCCATGCCTGGTCTCTGCTCGGGTCAGTACTGAGGTGTGGCTGCTGTTTCTGGATGCTCTGAACTTGGAATGGACAAGAGAAACACATGCAGGAAATGGCAACGCAGGATGTCTGCCCTGGAAAAGATGGAGAGAGACACAGAGAGGCAGAGAGAAAAAGACAAAAAGAGAAACAGAGACAGAGACAGGCAAAGAAAGAGAGAGACAAAGACAGAGAGATTGAGAGGAAAGAGAAAGACAAAAAAATAAGATTGAGAGAGAAGAGGAGACAGGGAGAAAGAAAGAGACAAAGAAAAACAGTGCAGATGGCAGAGTTCTCCCAGGAGATCAGAGAAGCAAAGTGCAGAGGAAAGGGCAGGAGAAGGTGGTCAGGTGCATTCCAGGACTAAACTTCACCTCAATGTCCCTCAGTCCTCAACAGATGTGGCAGAGCAAAGAGCAAACAGGAGGTGCCAGGGCTAGACCTGCAGGGCATCTCCTGGTTACCTAGGCACCGCAGCCAAGGGAGGGGAGGGAGGAGCCCAGCCTCGCCCTACCCACTGTAAACAGGCAACTACTCCTTTCTGAAAGGAGGGCAGAGCCAAACACTTCTGCTCCCCTAAACAGGAGCCAAGACTGTGCACGGATCAATGATGCAATGGGAAGGAGTCTCTCCCGGTCCCTCCCCGTCTCTGTCTATATCTCTCTCTCTTTGTCTCTCTCTCTCTCTCACACACACACACACACACACACATACACCGAGAGAGAGAGAGAGAGAAAGGCCCATTATGGACTAAAATTCGTATGTTAGAATGCTAACCCCCAAGGTGGTGATATTTGGAGGTGAGACCTTTGGAGGTAATTAAGTCATGAGAGCAGAGCCACCATGAATGGGCTCAGCAACTTCATTAAAAAGGCCCGAGTGTTCTCCCTTGTGCCCTCCATCATGTGAGAACACCACAAGAAGGTGACCATCTCCTACCAGGAAGCAGGTCCCCACGAGTCACCCCACAGTGCTGGCACCCTGACCTGGGGCTTGCAGCCTCCAGAACTGTGAGAAATAAATTTCTACCATTTATAAGCCACATCAGCTATTGTATTCCATTATATGATCCCGAACTGGCTGAGACAGTGCACCAGCCTTTCCCAGGGAGTTTAACTTAACTGCTTTTCTCCACTTATTGCCTGGAGCACCCCATCCCTGGGGCTGGGTTCCGGATGAGAGACTAGGAACAGGCACAGGTGCTCAATGCCTCTCCTCCCTGCACACTGGAGGCTGCTACTGGAGGAGCCATGGCGTCAGTTACTTCTCTACCTAGGATGAGGGGGTTTCCAGGCAGCCCCATACAGCTCCACTGTAGGGTATGCCCCGCATGTGAGCAGGGGATGCGGTCTTCTCATGTATTCTCCACAGCCCCTAGAGACGCAGAAAGAGCACCAGTTTGTCTAAAACCAGCCACTTTCTAATGCTGCAGCCCCGAGCAAGTCCCTTCATTTCTCAGGAACAGTTTCTCCCTTGGCAGGTGGAATAAGTCATAATAGAACCAACTCAGACCTGCCGGAGACTGGGAATTTATAGGGATATTAGCATAATAAGAAACAAATTTGCTCTTGGAAATATAAGGTATGGTAAGAATTCAAAGTGACCATGTGATGAATGAATGAGCGTAATGAATAAAACATGATATGATTTTCTATAACGACTGTATCATCCCTCCCCAACCCATCCCCAGCAAGTCCATGGTACGCAGTTGAGCTAAAATAAAGCATGGTACTAAAATAAAATCTTCACCCTGGAGGATTTCCAATTTCTCCCGTCGTATTACTGACTTACTATGATTGACTATTGCTTTCTTATTATTTCAGACAGAGTCTCACTCTGTTGCTCAGGCTGGAGTGTAGTGGTGCAAACACAGTTCACTGTAGCATTCACCTCCTCCTCCAAGCAATCCTCCTGCCTCAGACTCCCAAGTAGCTGGGATCACAGGTGTGTGCCATCATGCCCAGCTAATTTTTTTTTTTTTTTTTTTTTTTTTTTTACGACAGGGTCTCACTCTGTCACCCAGGTTGGAGTGCAGTGGTGCAATCTCGGCTCACTGCAACCTCTGCTTCCCAGGTTCAAACAATCCTCCCACCTCAGCCTCCTAAGTAGCTGGGACCACAGGCGCACACCACCACGTCTGGCTAATTTTTTGTATTTTGGGTAGAAATGGGGTTTCACCATGTTGCCCAGGCTGGTCTCGAACTCCTGAGCTCCGAGGATTCACCTATCTTGGCCTCCCAAACTGCTGGGATTACAGGCGTGAGCTACTGCACCTGGCCTCAGCTAATTATTTTATGTTTTGTAGAAATGGGGCCTCACCATTTTGCCCAGGCTGGTCTCAAACTCCTGGGCTCAAGCAATCCTCCCATCACACCCAGCTGACTATTGCTTTAAAACAAGTGTTCCATTGGCTAAAACTTGGAAATTCTTATATATTTTTCTGTTTACAATACTCAGAGAATTAAAATGGGGCATGATCATACTTTAGCTTTCCTTTTGGATCCTGATGTAATAATTCAGTGATCAATAATAGATAACATTTTTGAATATTTAATATGCACAAAGAACTACTGGGTGCTTTACATGCATTATCTTATTTAATAAGACCATATCATGTATTATGATGACAATAATAGTTATCATTTGTTAAGAGGTGCTTTACATGCATTATCTTATTTAATAAGACCATATCATGTATTATTATGACAATAATAGTTATCATTTGTTAAGAGCTTACCTCTAACCACAGTCTTCAAGCAACACTTCAATCCTGTGGACCTGATGATCCCCAGGCTCAGAAAATTGTGTCCCAAAGCAAAAAAAGTAGGAAATGGCTCAGCTGAAATGTGAATTCATATTTCTAACTTCAAAGCTTTCTCTTCCACAACTCATTGAACTATCACATTAGCTTTCCTTCTCTTCTAAACAACCTTTTGATTTGAATTTCTTTTGAAACAGCATTTATTATTCAAGTATTTTTCCAAATCTGTTCTTATCTTTTGAAGCAAAAATGTTAAGACGAAGTCCAATTTATAGTTTTTGTTCCTTTACAAACTGTGCTTTTGGTGTTATATCTAAGATATCTTTGCCTAACCCAAGGTCTCAAAGATTTTCTCTTAGGTTTTCTTCAAGATTTTTATTTTATTAACTCTTACGTTTAAGTCTATAATACATTTTGAGTTATTTTGGCATACAGTAATGAAAGAATCTAAGTTTATCTTGGCTGGCATTTTCAACAATGTTTCATAATTTTCAGTATACAATTTTTGTACTTCTTTTGATAAATTTATTCTTACTTATTTTATTCTTTTTGATGCCTTTGTAAGAGGTATTGTATTCTTACTTTCATTTTCAGGTTATTTGTACATAAAAATACAATTTTTTTTTTTGAGACAGAGTCTCGCTCTGTCGCCCAGGCTGGAGTGCAGTGGCCAGATCTCAGCTCACTGCAAGCTCCGCCTCCCGAGTTCACACCATTCTCCTGCCTCAGCCTCCCAAGTCGCTGGGACTACAGGCGCCCGCCACCACCCCCAGCTAATTTTTTGTATTTTTAGTAGAGATGGGGTTTCACCGTGTTCACCAGGATGGTCTCGATCTCCTGACCTTGTGATCCGCCCGTCTCGGCCTCCCAAAGTGCTGGGATTACAGGCATGAGCCACCGCACCCGGCCTTTTTTTTTTTTTTTTTTTTTGACTTGGAGTCTCACTCTTTTGCCAGGCTAGAGTGCAGTGGCGCCATTTCGGCTCACTGCAACCTCCACCTCCTGGGTTCAAGCAAAATACAGTTGATTTTTGTAAACTGATCTTGTATCTTACATCCTTGTTATACTTGATCGTTAGTTCTAACAGCATGTAGGTGTGTACGTGTGTGTGTGTATTCTTTAGGATTTTCTACATGCAAGATTATGTCTTCTGCAAATACAGTCAGTTTTACTTCTTGCTTTCAAATGTAGATGCCTTTTATTTCTTTTCTTTTTTTACCTGACTGATCTGGCTAGAACCTCCAGCAAGTTTTGAAAAGAAGTGGCAAGTGTACACATCTTTGCCTGATACAAGTTTAGGTTTTTTATAGATGACTTCTATCAGGCTGAGGAAATTCCCTTCTTTTCCAAATTTATGGAGAGTATTTTGTCATGAATGGGTGTTGGATTTTGTCAAATACTTTTTCTGCATCTATTGAAGTGATCATGTGGCATTTGTCCTTTCTTCTATTAATATTAGTTGATTTATTGAACATTAAATCGACTTTGTAGTCCTAGGATAAATCCCTCTTGGTCATAGTGTCTAACCATTTTTAGATTTTGCTGAATTTAGTTTGCTAGTATTTTGTTGATAATTTTTGCATCTATATTCGTAAGAGATGTGGGTTTGTAGTGTCGTTTTGTTTTTTGTTATGGTATGTTTGACTGAATTTTGTATCAGGGCCTCATACAGTCAGTTAGGAACTGTTTCCTCTTTATTCTGTTTTCTAGAATACTTTGTGAATAATTGTTGTCAATTCTTCTTTAAGTGTTTAGTAGAACTTACTAATGAAGCCATATGGGCCTGGGCTTTTTCTGTGAGAAGTTTATAAATTATTAATTTAAGTTACTAATTAAGTATTTTTACTTCTCATAGTTCTATTCAGATTTTTTATTTCTCTTTGAGTCAGTTTTAGTAATATGTGTCTGTCTAGTAATTCATCCATTTCATCTATGTTGTTGAATTTATTGGCATAAAGTTCTTTTTAGTATTCCCTTTTAATCCCCTAATTTCTGAAAGATCAATAGTAATACCACTTTTTCATTATTAATTTTGGTCATCTGTGTCTCCTCTTCCTTTTTTTCCAATAATAGAAAGTTTGCCAATTTTGTTGATCTTCTCAAAAAATACTTTTGTATTTACTGATTTTCTCCATATTTTTTTTCTATTTCTATGTCATTGGTTTCAGTTCTAATCTTAATTGTTCAGTTTTCTCTTATTTTTAGAATTCTTAGAATAAAATCCTAGGCTGTTGATTTGGCATTTTTGTTCTTTTCTAATATTTCTTAAATTTTCCTTTGTTATCTTTACTAAACATTTAAGTCATTTTCTTGGCACTAGCTTTGAGGATTACATTACATATTTTAACTTAATCTTTATTGCAATAGTATAGAGAAACTTGACTTCAGTATAGTGTCTTCTCTCCCCACTCCTTTGTGCTATAATTGTTATATAAATTACAACTTTATACACTAAAAACTTGTAACACCATTTTGCAATTGTTGTTTTATTCAATTGTCATTTAAAATCAGTTAGGGGAAGAAAAGAGTTTTAAAATATAGCTTTATACTATCTTTTGTCTTTTATCTTTTACCTATACAATAATCTTTGCTGGTTTCTTTATTTCTTCACGTGGATCTGAGTTGCTAGTCTAGTGTCCTCTCTTTTCAATCTGAAAGACTCCCATTGTATTTCTTACAAGGCATGTTCCCTGACAATGAATTCTCTCAGTCTTTGTTTATCTGAAAATGTCTTTATTTCTCCTTCATTTTTCAAAAATAATTTGATTGGATATAGAATTTTGAATTGACAGTCTTTCTTTCAACACTTTCAACACTTTGAATATGTCATTTCACTATCTTCTGACTCTCATGGCTTCTGATGGGAAGTCAAATGTTAACCTAATTGATAAATCATTTTTCTCTTGCTGTTTTGCTGTTTTCAAGATTTTCTCTCTCTCTCTCTCTCTCTCTCCCCCCCTCCCTCTCTTTTTTAACATGCTTTGTCACCCAGGCTGGAGTACAGTGGTTCAATCTTGGCTCACTGCAACCTCCACCTCCCAGGTTGAAGTAATTCTCATGCCTCAGCCTCCCAAGTAGCCGAGATGACAGGCACACGCTACCACACCCAGCTAATTTTTGTATTTTTAGTAGAGATGGGATTTCATCATGTTGGCCAGGCTGGTCTTGAACTCCTGACCTCAGGTGATCTGCTTGTCTCAGCCTCCCAAAGTGCTAGGATGACAGGTGTGAGCCACTCCACCCAGCTGAGATTTTCTCTTTGACTTTCTTCAGTTTGACTATGATATGTTTAGATTTGAATCCCTTTTTGTTTATTCTACATAGAAGTTTTCTGAACTTTTAGGATGAGTAAATATGTTTTTCATCAAAATAGGAAAATTTTCAGCCATTATTTCTTCAAATAGTTTTTTCTTCCTCTCTCTTCCTCCTCTCCTTCTGAAACTACCATTATGTTGGTATACTTGATGGTGTCCCATAGATCTCTGAGACTGTTCATTTTCCTTCATTCTTTTTTCTTTCTGGTCCCCGGACTAGATAATCTCTAGTGGTCTTTCTTCAAATGCACTAATTCTTTCTTCTGCCAACTCAAATTTGTTCTTAATTTTTTTACTGAAGTTATTATATTTTACAACTCCAGAATTTCTATTTAGTTCTTTTCTATTGTTTCTGTTTTGTATTGATATTCATTATTTAGTGAGACATAGTTGCCATACTTTCCTTTAACTCTTTAAACATATTTGCCTTTAGTCCTTTGAAAATATTTATATTGGATATCTTCTTCAGTTGGCAAAAAAAAAAAAAAAGACAGAAAATATTTAAAACAGCTGATGCAAAGTTGTTGTGTTCAAAGTCCAACAACTGGGCCACTCAGAACACCTTTTATTAGCTGCTTTTTATTTCTTCTGTGCATGGTCCATATGTTCCTTGGGCTTCTTTTACGTCTTCTTGTTGAAAACTGGGCATTTTAGATAACATATTGTAACAACTCTGGTCAGATTATCCCCTCATCCCAGAATTCGTTGTTGCTGTTATTTCATTGTTCCTGCTCTTGGAGCTGCTTTTTTTAATAACTTTCCAGGATTAATTCTGTAGATTCTATATTCCTTGCAATGTGCTGTCATTGAGTTCTCTGCTAGAGTTCCTTTAAGCTTTTATTTTTTGTTTTTAAGCCTGGATCCCTAAAAATTACCCTACGTTCAGTATAATTTAGCGGTCAGCCAAATATCCATCAGAAAATGTTCTTCGATACTTTAAGCCACCCTTTGCCAAGGGTGTTTGTAAAGGCACACCTTAAAATTTGAGGCAGCTTACAAAACAACCTTGGCTTTCATTTCCTGCTTACACGGGATCTTGAGGTCAGCCAGACAAGGTCTTCTCATTTCCCAGATCTTTCCTGAGCATCTACACAGACTTGCACACATCCAGGAATACGTCAGAACTTTGGGAAGTTCCCTGTGGTTATCTAGCTCTTCAGGTCTTCCTTTTAAATGTTTGGACAGGCTGTTTTTGTCCTAACTGAAATCACAACCTCACCTAGTTGCAATGTTGCCAGCAAACTGCTACTGTTTTCAATAATGGGATAGGGCTTTTTCTTTCCAGAGCTAAATTCTGAATCAAATCAAGGAACATATACTCCCTGGGAGAAATTTTCCAAGTTGCTTCTAGTTTAGTTGAACTACTGACTCTATTCTGATGGGGCTTTTAATAGAGCTCTCAAAATAATCATTCTTTTCCGTTGGTTGTGAGACTGCCAGCTGGATGTGTGTGCATGCGTGTGTGCATGTTTGTGCATGCATATGTGTGTGTACATGTGTGTTGTGTGTGCATGTTTGCACATGCTTATGTGTGTGCATGTGTGTTGTGTGTGCACGTTTGTGCATGCGTATGTTTGTGCATGCATGTGTGTGCACATGTGTGTTGTGTATGCATGGTTGTGTATGCATATGTGTGTGTGCATGTGTGTCGGGGGGCTATCATGCTCATGCCACTGAGCTGGGGAGGAAGGACAGATGAGAAGAGCCTCAAGTTAAGCCACCACATACTCTGCTGTTCTTACTGAGGTTCAGTGGTTTCTTTTCTTGAATGGATGCTTTTTTCAGTTTGTTCTGTACCTCTAGATAATTTCCAGAGTTCTAAAATGTATTGGTTTCTATTGTTTTGCCATTATTTTGTTGCTTTTGTGGGAGAGCAGGTTCACAATATCCACTGTTTTAAAAGTCAATCCTTCTCAACAGCCTTTATTTTTAAGCTGCCTTGAAACCTTTTAGGAAGTAGTTGAAGTATAAAGCATAGAAAGATATTGTAACATATATTATAATCCTATAAGACTTAATAAAACTATCCTTTAGAAATATTAAGTCAATATATTGAAATATTTGAGAGGGTTTCCAGAACACTAAGGCTAGAACGTTACAAGCTCCATCTTCAGCCTGCACTATTCTACTTTAAATGGTTCTAGTTTTCTCAACAGAACTTGATATGACATTCAGGATAATAAACATTTCCAGACACATAGGAGACTTTTGTCTGTGAATCGGACTCAAAGAACCCCTTAAAACCTCATCAAGAGGCTACTATCTTAAGATTTCCTCCATATGACGGAAGCAAATGATTATAAACAAAGATCTGCCAAGCAATGTAAAACCAAATGCAAGCCACTGATAAATCATGTCTGATTAAAGTAACAGGATAGAAAATCTTAGCACACCTGTGTCTTAGAAGCCACTCTTACCAAGATGCTTAATGAACACCCCGGTGGGACTAACTCTGCATTTCCTTTTAGAGGCCATTAGAAATAGAAATGAAAGTCTGGAAACAGCTGATAAGAAGACTCTCACTGGTCATATAATTCCGTTATTATGACTGGCAATTCTGGATATCTCCAAGATGATGGACACATGTGGCACTCACAAAACTTGCTATTTGCTTCTGGGAATTTATAAGGGGTGACAGCCCAAGTCAAAGGATTTGCACATTTCCAGGACCAATATCCATCCACCACTGGCCCTCTGTTTCTGCCATTTAGAGTAATGATTTGAAGGATTATTAGACTCTTGATATTGTTCACAAAGAAAAAAATGGGTATCTGCCGGGCACGGTGGCTCACGCCTGTAATCCCAGCACTTTGGGAGGCTAAGGTGGGCAGATCACTTGAGGTCAGGAGCTTGAGACCATCCTGGCCAACATGGTGAAAATCCATCTCTACTAAAAATACAAAAATTAGCCAGGTGTTGTGGTGCATGCCTGTAATCCCAGCTACTCAGGAGGCTGAGGCAGGAGAATCACTTGAACCCGGGAGACAGAGGTTGCAGTGAGCTGAGATTGCACCACTACACTCCAGCCTGGGCTACAGAGTGAAACTGTATCAGAAAAAAAAAAGAAAAAAAGAAGGAAGTAAAGGAGGAAGGAAGGAAGGAAGGAAGGAAGGAAGGAAGGAAGGAAGGAAGGAAGGGAGGGAGGGAGGGAGGGAGGGAGGGAGGGAGGGAGGAAGGGAGAGAGAAAAGAAAAAATTGAGTATCACCAAAGATGAAGAGGAACTGGAACCTAAAATTTATCCAGCCAACAGGAAATTAGAGTCAGACCCAACCAACATTTATCAGTCATGCTCTCATCTGTGTCACTTCATTAATTCCAAGGCTTAGGGCAGTCAGGAAGCTCCAAGTGAATGGTCATGTCATGATCACTCACAGCCCAGTCGACCTTTTCCCACCATAGCTGCTAAGACTGTCTGCATTCCAACTACGCGTTTACACTGACCACAGAGCAGACACTAAGGCCTTCTCCTGCTCCTTCTTCTGCTCCTCTGCGGGATTCCCTTGCTTCCTGGCTGCTTTTATAGTTCCTGCGTTATTGGACTTTAGCTCTGCTCTCCATTCCTAGAGCCCTGTTTATTTATCCACTTATAGAAACATTTACCAAGTACCAGTATGTGACACACACTGAGGATAGAAAACTAAGAGGGTGGCAAGGGCAGTTTAGCAGGTATTAGAGAAAATGTGAACTTGAAGTTTAATTAAAAACCATATCTATTTTCTCCCTTGACTCAATTCCTGAGTTACGAAAACTCCATTCAGTCAACATTTCTTCACACCTGCTCCATTGCTGTTTCTGCTCAGCCCTGACATCCAGCCCTGGTCCAGTCAGAGGGAGCTCAACACACATGTACAACTACAGGGGTGATGGGAGTAAAGTCATCCCAGGCTAACGCAGCAGGTGAATTTTACTATGATGATAGTGTGCTGATTTAACACAGCCTGGATGTGGCAGGAGGCTTGTGAGCTGGAGGGTTTACTTATAATCCCAAATGTCTACATCCAAGTCCTACATACAGAGGCAAACACGCACATGCAAAGCACACACAGAAACACAGAGGCATGCATGTGTGTGGGCACAGACACACAGATGCACATGAACATGCACGCACACACACATGAAGACACACACCATGCCCATGCACAGACACAGATGCATGCAAACATCCACAGAGATACACCCAGACACACACACACAAACAAAACCACAGAGACACACATACATAGACACTCAAGAGCCCAAAGGGAGATGGAAGAAAAAAGCCACAGGGCAAGCTTCTCAGAAGGCGGCTCCACACCCCTCCTCCATACTGCTCACTCCCAGAGCCATCCTCAATGTATGGACCCCAGTTCTCAAGGCATGGGGTGCCCCACCTGCTCTCCATGCCAGGGTGTCAGGCAACACAGGCAAAATTCCTTCCCCCACCACCGTGCTCCCCTAGAGTAACTTCTTTTGTTCCTCAAAAAGCTTGGCCCACTGGTCACTTGCCACCAGGGATCACCAGGATCCACTTTGCCCCATGCTGACCCTAATAACCATTTCCCCAACAAAGACCCGAGAACAAGTCTTTCCATGTCCCTGGAGTACAATCAAAGACGGGAAGCTCCCTTCCCCTCCACCGCCCTTGGGCAGGGTGTGGCCCTCCTATCAACTCTGCTGAATCATCCCTGCCCTATCCACACCACCTGGCCTCCCCGTCACACTTCTGTCTGCCTTCTCAGGGATGCTCCTTCCCTGACGGCTGGACCCACTCCCTCCCTAAGGCTGCTCTCTCTCCACCTTCTGCTCACACATGCCTTGAACACTCTCCACCCCTGCCTGCCCCTCCAAGCCCATCAGCAGGGTCTGATCTCCAAACTCGCCTCTCTGTTCAAGCATCCTTGGTGGTCTTCTTCTTACCAGCAAGCTCCAAACCTGTCCACATGGTCTGGTCTCTGTACTCTCTTCTCAGCTCGAGCCCCTCCAGGACACCCTCTCTTCCCTGGGCATCCCACCTGGGCATGGGGAGACTCTCCGAGGGTCCTTGCTCCTCTCAGGCTCACCCCAGCCCTGCTGCTGGGGCTGCCCGAGCGCCATTTCAGTCATGAGCCATGCTCACCTGGATGGTGGAATTCAATTTCACATCCTGAATTGTTCGCACTGCCATTGCATCATGTGTACTTTATTATCTGCTTTGTCTAAGGACAAATCTTGGGAAGAAAGATAAGTTAAGAGGTAAAGAGTAGAAGCCAATAAGCTTAGTGTCAAAGATATTAATTTTTCCCAGAATCAAGACTTGGGAGGGATTGTCCAGTGTCTTTTTCCTGCTATCGTAGGAAGGCAGGCTGTCTCCCCTCATGAATGCACTTGCCCTTCCCCCACGTTGCTCCCCTTAATTGCTGGGGGACAGTCTCGCTTAATTTTTACTCTGGTGGTTTGCATATCTCTAGAAAACTGCAGCTGAAATAATGAGATAAACAAATGAATTTCAGTGAGGTGGGACAGGGGAGTGTCTCTCTAATTCTGAACCAAGCGGAAGGGGAGACTTCCTTTCCTAACTCAGAAAAAAACTCTTAAGTGGAATGTGGTATACATTTTGGAAACTTTTTCTAAAAGCAAGCTAGTAGGAAACTGAGGAAGTTTTGCTTTTAATAAAATAGATATAACAATAGAGCAAATAACATTTACATCTACTGGAAAACCACTGAGGGCGGGGCCCCCAGGAAACAGGAGTGGACAGAGACAGCCTTAGGCCCAGGAGTTCTGCCCAGTGGAGGGTAGTGGTGGCTGCACTTAGATGCGATTATTGTGTCCCACATAGTGCAGGAATGTTTAATAAATAATTTTGTATTAATTTTGAAATAATACTGGCTAACACCCAACTAGACCTCCTCCTCCATAAATTACTATATTTAAAGAGCTCACAACCAAATATAAGAGCATGACTTTTCAACATTTTGAAATTCACTCCTGAAAAAATAAAAATAAGAAAACGACTTCTAAAAATATGAATAAAAGACCTATTGACTTTATATTTTGTGTGTGCAAAAGGAAATTTTCTTGTGAAGATCAAAGAAACAAAATATTTTCCCAGCAGTGCTTGGACTATATCTTCTTAAGCAAAGAAAAAAAGAGAGTATATATTAGCAGTGCGAGGAGGTCGATTTAAGAAAGAAGTTGAATTGTCCACAAAAAGGTTGTCCACTTTACACTTCCCACTAGAAGTTAAGATGTGTTCTTCCCCGCCTGGCATTCCCAGTGCCTGGGTCCCGAGGGCTGACCCCACCCCCCGGCCCAGGGCTGTGCCCACCATGAACTCCCTTCACTCTGCATGGTGGCTGACTCAGGGATGAGCCTGTAGCCCATCCGTGGCAACTGGCACCACTCCCAGACTTTTGGTGAAGCTGTCAGGAAGGAGAACCCACTCCACCGGAATGAATAACCCATGGAATGTATCTCTCCTGAGATGCTGAAGGCATCTTTGCCCAGAAGAGGAGACTGAACCAGGCCAGGGTGCTGAGAGGCCTAGACCAGTCCCCACGATGTTCTCAGCAGCAAGACACAGCTGGGCCCACAGTTCACTTTCAGCAAAAAAGGTTGTTCCCTGTGGACTTGTTCCAGGAACCAAACTGAGTCCGGCTGAGTTTTCTCATGGCCCAGTACTGAGAAGCAGACAAACTAGGACAAAAGGGAATTTATTGCTGTAACCAGCTACAGGGAGAAGGCCAGAGATAATTCCACCAGACCAACTCAAAGTGTTACAATTTTCTTAGTGCTTATACGGGTTAGGGTCACGTGCCTACGAGCGGTATCACATTTGCCTAAGTCTACAGGTAACTAATTTTGTGTCAACTAGAAGATCAGAGGCCAAAAAAAAAAAAAAAAATGCTTTCTAAGTCTGATCAGGCTGTGAGGGCCCCAGTACCTTCAAGGCCTGTCTCCCAAATTCTAATTAGTGAAGACTGTGGTACTGGAGTGATTATTTCTAGCTTATCTCATTTACAGCTTGGTCGGGACAGCTGCCTTCAGTTCTCCAATAAATCTATTTAAACAGCTACCTGTGTTACCTGGACTCATCTCAGATTTTGCCGACCTGAGACAGGTGCTGGCACGAGGAATGGAAGGCTGTCTCTGTTACTTTGACTTGCTCCAGGTTAGGGAGAAGTCTATGCAAGGCTCCTACTGACCACATGTTTCATTTCTAGCTTTGATGTCTGGGCATCAGTTTCCCTAGGTTTAATTATTTGCTCAATGTTCAGGCAGTGCTGTGGAAATTTGTCTGTGTAACTGTCAGGGAGAATTGGCCTGCCACAGACTGACACCTCCCGAGAGCCTATTTACAGTGGAACCTGCGGGGGGTGAATTTGTCATGGAGCCTCAAAGGTAGAGAGAATAGGGAGCCAGGGCAGAGGAGAGACATGTGCAGCAACAATGGGGATAAACCTAAAGAACAAAGTCTGAAATCACAAATGCAGGTCACTGCAGATCCAAATTTGATTCTTTTCACTGTCCTCATGAACAATGAATGCATAGTTTGAAACAAAAATTGAAATATTGAATAAATACAGCTAGAAGGTAGAAGGTAGGTAGGCAGGTAGATATGTCAACCTAAATGACAGAAAGAGTCTTTAAAAGAAAAGATATTTGAAAGGCCAGAACTCCTTAGTGAAATGATTTGAACAGTGGAAGAGCCTAAGGAACGACTAGCAAGGATGGACATCAGAAATGGGCATGAGCACGGGACAGCGGATTAACTCGGTGGGAAAGGAGCAGATGTGTATCTGTCAGGCTGCACGGAGGGACTCCTTGGTGCCTGATGGAGAACTGGGCTGCTCAGAAGAACACCTTGTTCTTAAAGAAGAGACAACAGAGAAAGCTGAAGGAGCCCCAAGGAGCAGTTGGGCACAGCCAAAGCTGACGGCTCTGATTACCTGGAGGGCTCAGAGAGGAGGAGCATCATCCAAATGGGTGGTGGGATGCGTGTTTACCTTCCAAGCCTCTCCCTCCTGGGCATCCAACTCTCAGGAATATCTGACAAAACCCGATGAGTGCTGGAGCCTGCCGTGTGGGGCCAGGCCTCAACAAATGGGATATCTGAGTACCAGCTGCCAGCTCTCCGGGTCACTTTGGCCCCTGAAAGACCAGGAGCTGAGTCACCCAGCACGGTGACCTCCCGGGTCGTGCGAGGCCGGCAGCAGAGCCACACTCCTCTACAAGGCTCCAATTTCTGTGTCGCTGCAGCCACAAGAGAGGCTACAGTAACAGGGGGCAGAACTCTCCCTCCTGTAACAATAATTTCTTAAGGACAGCAATGCTGTTTTTACTTCTTCCCAAATACAGAAGCAAATTGATTTTTACGGTGTGAGATCTTACACTTTGTTACTGAATTTGTAAACACATGAAGGCAAATGATTGAGACTCACCTTGAAATGTACAACCTTTTATCATGTAGAAAAAAAGAAAGAGATGCTGAAATATAAAGCTGTGAGTTTAGACTTTGATACTCACCAACTGGGACACCAGAGTCTCTCTGAGCCTGTTTCCCTACCGACCTTAAGTTGATTGGAGTCACATGAATCAATGAAGGTGCTTGTGATTCATGTAAAAAATCTATAGTGATGATGCTAGCTATTATTACTTCCAGTAAAATCTATAACATCAGCAATACTTTTTTACAAAATGACTTAAATTTTTTTCTTTGTATACATTTAAGAGGTACTGGTGCAATTTTATTACATGCACATGTTACATGTAATGAAGTTTAGCTTTCAGTGTATCCATCAACAAATAATGTACACTGTGCTCACTAAGTAATTTCTCATCACACTTCTCACTTCTACCTCTCCACCCTTTATAAGATTTATAATAATTATTATAAAATATTTTTAAAATATGAAGACACAAAGAGAAAAAAACAATTTTGCCATCCAATGTGTTATGAACTAAATGTTTCGTGTCCCCCAAATTTGTATGTTGTAGCTCCAACCCCTAAAGTAACTGTATATGGAGAGAGTGCCTTTAAGGAGTAATTAAGGTTTAATGAGGTCATAAGAGTGGGGCCTTGATCCAACAGGATTAGTGTCCTCATAAGAAGAGACACCATGAGCTTGTGCTCTTGCTTTCTGTCCACCATGTGAGGACAGACACAATGAGAAGGCAGCTGTCTGCAAGCCAACATGAGAGCCCTCACCAGGAACTGATTCAGATGGCACCTTGATCTTGGAATTCCACTCTCCAGAACTGTGAGAAATAATTGTCTGCTGTTTAAGCCTCCCAGTCTGTGGTGTTTTGTTATGGCAAGTTGAGCTGACTAATATACAATAATAGTTTCTGTGATTCCAAAGTCCATCTCTGCATACATACATAGGCACAGAAGTAAGGCTAGAGAGATATGATGTCACAAAAATGGAAATATTACACAAATACAGCTAGAAGGTATAAGGCAGGTAGGTAGGTAGATATGTCAACCTACAGAAAGAGGCTTTAAAAGAAAATATATTTATTTGGGAATAGAGCATTGCAATTGGAATACACAAGACATAGTAAACTACGTGCATATTCAGGGAGGTAAAGGAAGACAAAAGTTTTTAAAAGAGAAAAATGAAGAACGTTACATAATTGTTTGAAATTATTATCCTTGGCTACAAATATTAATAACAAGGGTGATGCCAGCCCAAAGTTGGACAGACAGTTGCTAGGCAGAGGTCCTTGCAGAAGTATTTTTTGTGTAAGGTTGCGATGGCATTTGTGCAAGGTTGTGTGTTTTTAAGAGTCTTTTTTGTTATCAGGCATATAAATGTGAGCACCGTCTCTTCATGGCTTTCCCTGGCTCTATTTATCGGAGTTTTCTTAACATTAGTGATTCCATTTTGATTCTGATAACCTTCACAGACAGATATGTGATAGATAGGTAGATAGATGATAGATAGATAGATAGATAGATAGATAGATAGATAGATAGATAGATAGAAGATAGATGATGGATGGATAGACGATAGATAAATAGAGAGAGAGAGAGAGAGAGAGAGATAGAATCATCCTGAACATACTAACTTTAATTTTAAAATGTTTAAATTGAATTTACTTGCAATATATCTTTAAAAGAAACTGGGGTGAAACAATTAAATGCTAAGTCTCAAATAAATGTTTATTCATCAGAAGAGATCTGGATTTCTAAAAGATGTTTTAAATACACAAAACATTAAGAGTGATGAGAAAATTAGTATTTACTCCACCTATCTCCACCTACTTATACATTTTTTGAAAACTTTCTGTTTTGTCCTGGATTTAGATATTTATATTCAATCTGATAACCAAAACATCCCTATATGGATTATGTTCTATGTATTCAATATACTCTTCCAGTTATTTTGTTCATTTTTGTATTCTTATTCATCTACATTTTTGTTCATCTTTCACTCATTTTTACTTTTCATTTTATTCATTTTTATTCATCTGTTCTACATTTTTATTTATCTTATGTTGCTGGATTTCATGGTACCTTTTTTTAGGAAAGGTGCACGAGTCATCTCTTCTCTGAGATTTGCTCACTTGAGAATGTCTGCCTATGGCCCTAGTATTTGAAAGAAACATTGGCTGGGTATAAGGTTCCTGCGTCTGCCTTCCTTCCCTGGCCACTGGTCACTCACCTCCAGCCCTGAGCATAGTCCCAGCTCATCCACTTCTGTCTTTTCACTCACCTTGGAGTCCACTGCTTTGCTTCACAGGACTTGTTTTTTAAGAAAGCACTCATTGGTCCTGTATTTCTGTTGCTTTTATAGCTAATAACAATTTTACTGGGTTTAACATTTAAAGGTAGCAGTTTAATTGCCCCAGATATTTGCTCAATTATCTTTTCACATTGAATATTACTAAGAAATATGTGGTCAGCCTGATTTTTTTCTCTACGTATATTGCATTTTTTTCCTCAAAACCTAAAGACTTTTTTTCCCTTAAAGTTTAATAATTTTTTTAAAAATAATGTTATCTTAATAATACAACCATTTAATAATTTTTTCTAGCGTATTTCCTAGTTGTATATCATCAATCTGTAAGATGAACCTGAATATAGACTTATACATATTCAGATCTGGTGTCACCTTATTATTGATCCTTGTAGCCTAGGATAATTATTTCAAAACGATTCAGTAATCCCCCTCATTTCTCTTTTAAAAACCTATGTCTTCCTTTACCTCCCTGAATGCACACATGGTTTATTAAGCCATGTGTATTCCATTGCAATGCCCTATTCCTGAATAAACACCATTTTCTTTAGAGAACCTTTCTCTGTTGGTTATTTAAGTTGACCAAACTCAAAGTAAATTGTTGGAAACATATAGAAGAGACAAGCTTCAAAAGTGCCTATTCAATGTACTATTTCACACTCACATATACATTTATATTCAGGTTCATCTTATAGATTGAAGATGTACAACTATAAATCTATATTCAGGTTTCAATATAAACTCAATATAAATCTACATTCAGGTTTCCCTAATTTCATGATTTTTTTTTCTATTACACTTTGAAAACACTTTCTATTCATTGATTGGGTTTTCTAATTCAGGTTCATACATTTTAAATTTTATTTATATTGGATCATCTATATCTACTTATCAAATCTGTTTTGTTTTTTCAAAGTGCTTTCCTATCTCTCTACAACATCTATGTGTTCGCAGTAATTTCAAGCCTTTCCTCTAGAAGAGTTGATTAAATTTTAGCCAGATGTAGTCTGTTCCTAGTGTATATTTTTAGTTATATAAGGGTGCTGTTTTTTGATACTCACTTGATATTATAAGCTCTAAAATTGGCCTTCTGTCTTGTTCTGTTAGGCTTTATTGGATTTTTCTGAGTTCTGCTGTCTTCAGTGAAATTGCACTAAATGCCACTCTATTACTCAGGACAGTATCAGCTTCATGGTGGATATATCAGTTTGGGTATTTTCCTTAACTCAGTGTGCAGTCCCAGAAAATGTCAAAACCTAGTAATTTCCTTGCCTTTGCGGAGATCTTGAGACTCCACAGGGATAGGTAAGAGCTCCCACACTTGAACCTTCCCCATGTCCACTTCTCCCGTGATCAGAGAACATACGTGACAACTGCTAGGATTGTGTGGCTGCTGCTTCTCTTCCCCATATGGCCTCTGAGGAGCTGTGAAGGAGTTAGATGCTGTCTGAAAATCTTCTATTTCTTTCCTCGGCTACCATTCTTGAATGCTATGGCATGAGTTTACACCTCTTTATTTGATAATGGAAATTTTGCTAGTGTTTCTACTGTTTAATAATTCCATCAGGAATTGAGGGAGGGAGGTTCTAAGAACTGGGTTCATTACACCCTCTTTACTAGGAAGTCTCTCTAATTTGTTTTTAGTAAGCTAGGGATTTCGTCTCAGAGGAAATCATGAGAACACAGGAGCACCAAATGTTAACCCAGTAAATCCTGCGACACTTTCTCTTCCTTTGGGTGCTGACAGAGGAACAAAGAAGATAAATGAGAAATTATGATTTATGAAAGTAACTTCATGAGATGACTGAGGAGAAAAGAAGAGGTATGGCACCCTCCCTACTCAGCTCCATGGTGTGAACCGTGAAGTAGCAATTGCAAATAAGACCCAAGGCATCAAACCATGACTGTTGATTTAGGCGTGGGGTGAAAGTGTCCATTCTCAAGCCAGTCAAAGAGCACCCACTATACGAGAACTGTGAAAGGTGTCAGAATCAAAATTGAGCCACTTGCATTTAAAAAAAAAACTGACAAATTGGGCCAGAGAAAGCTATGAAGACAGGGTTCTCCTGCTTGTATACCTGTTAAAACCATCACAAAAGACTCTGCAAAAACCACAACCTTGCACAAAGTCCATCACAACAATACACAAAAAACTATTTTTGCAGTGACATCTGCCCAGCAACTGTGTGTCCAGCCTCAGATCTGATGTCACCTTATTATTGATCCTTGTAGCTACGATAATTATTTCAAAACAATTCGGTAATCCTCCTCATTTTTCCTTTAAAAACCTTTGTCTTCCTTTACCTCCCTGAATATAAACATAGTTTATTAAGCCATGTGTATTCCATTGCAATGCCCTATTCCTGAATAAACACCATTTTCTTTAGAGAACCTCTCTCTGTTGGTTATTTAAATTGACCGAAACAAAAGTGAATTGTTGAAAACATGTAGGAGAGACAAGCTTCAAAAGTGCCTATTCAAGGGCCGGGCGTGGTGGCTCACGCCTGTAATCCCAACACTTTGAGAGGCTGAGGCGGGTGGATCACCTGAGGTTGGGAGTTCAAGACCAGCCTGACCAACATGGAGAAACCCTGTCTCTACTAAAAATACAAAATTAACTGAGTGTGGTGGCGCATGCTTGTAATCCCAGCTACTCGGGAGGCTGAGGCAGGAGAATCACTTGAACTGGGGAGGCGGAGGTTGCGGTGAGCCATGATCACACCATCGCACTCCAGCCTGGGCAACGAGCGAAACTCCATCTCAAAAAAAAGTGCCTATTCAATGTACTATTTCACACTCACATACAATTTATTCTGCAGACTAATTGAATCCAGGCCAGACTTGTTCAAAATCTGCAGCGTGGCAATTTTCCATCCCAAATGCTTTAAAGTAGGAAGCTCCTGTTCAGAGAATGGCCTGAGCACACTTCCCACAGTGGGGTGCACACTTCCATGCAGGCAGAGCACCCCCAAAACTCAGCCAGGTCTCACTCTCACCTTGTGACCCTGTCTTCAAAGTCCAGGTAAAAGGACGAAGCCTCAGAAAACATTTCCAAATGTTCCTGTTGAGATGGCCACAGCCTCTCTGTGCTTCTGGAATACACACCTCCACCTCCTCAGAACTGAAAGACGGCCAGGCCAGGAGCCAGTTGAGATGGAGGAGATGGGAAGGTCTTTGACTGGAAGGTTAGAGGTTTCTCAATGATGGCAAGCAAGATATCAGTTAGAGACACAAGGCAAAGTGTGGTTGCCTGCCTAGAATCATCCTGAGTTGACATTCAAACTCCTGACAAAGAAAAGCCTTCACTCCAAACCAAGTTTAATTCACTTTAAGAAAGGATATAGTTCAGGAAACAACACGGCAGAGACACCAGCAGAGAGCAGACATGTGAGTCCCAGCAACAGCCTCCAGTGTCCCCAAAGCACTCCACACTTGAGATGAGCCTGGTCTCCACAGGAAAGCTAGGGGAGCAGGGGCCATCTTAGCCATGGAAAGCTATCAGCTCAGGGCCCACAGCCTTCCCACCTTGCTGGTGATGCGATCCCTCCAGGGTCTCTGAAGCTGTCATCCTCCAGTCCAGTCACACCTCATCAGTACTCATTCACCATGAGATTTGGGGGCTTGGTCTGGGAAAACTGGCTGGATTCTTATTCATCTTAAGTTTGACCTCTCCTATAAATCCATTGAGTTAATATTGCAAAGGTGATTCTAGGATGGGTCAAAGCCCCAGACAACAGTGGGTAACTCTTCCCCTAGAGGGGGCGCTGGTGTAAAATTCCTAGCCCAAGGTTCCAACTACAACATTGAGGTGACAGGCTTAGGATGTGGCCACTTCAAAGCACAGCCCTAGGTGGAGGGAGTGGTAGGACTTGTTCTGACTAAGGCTGTCAAAAGTGGAGGGAGCTATTCTATTTCATACCGAAGGAAAGAATTTAGCCTCCTGTGTGTAGCTGGTTGCTCCAATGTCACTCTTTAATGGTTCAGTTTGCTTCTAGGGAGGGACACCTCAGGGTACTTGGTTTATTACCTCCTACAAAAGTGGCGGAAATTGGGAGGTAGAAAATAGAAACAGGGGGCCCTAAACAGGAAGCAACATTTTCTCCCTGGCTGAGGAGTTCATCCTGAGAGTGTGGGCTCCGTCAGAGGCTGAGTTGCCTTGTCTAGGTCCCCCTGCACCCCAACTTCCTGCCTCAGGTGTCATGGTCCTAAGTGGCCTGGCAGGGAAGAGCTCTCTGGACGGTACGGAAACATGAACGCCAGCCACGGTCCTGCCCACAACACTCTGCAGACCTGAGTCATCCCCTCATCCCCTACTCCAGGCTGGCAGGTGACCAATGTAGGGGGCCGAGATCCCCCAACTGAAGCCAAGGACAGATTTCAGGGGTCTGCAACTTTTGGACAGCTCCCTTGCTCTTGTTCTTCTCTCTCTCTCTCTCTCTGTTTGTGTGTGTGTGTGTGTGTGTATGTGTGTGTGTGTGTTTTGTTACAGGGAAAAAACTAGGATTAACATAAACTCTAAATGAAACAAAATAATAACAATCATTACAATGATTATATTTTGTGTTTACTTCAGGCAAATATCTATTTAATTCACCAGAATGGCTTAAGGGAAGGTCTTAAGATTTTCATTTTTATCTTCATGCCATAGGGAATCAATAGTCGACACAATGAATTTAGAGTTTGCATCTACAAAGCAAAGGTTTGCAAAGTGGCAAATTTAGGACTCAGATACAAGCCTGGGTCTCACTGTTTTTAGTAACAATGCTCAATTTAAACAAACAATTTCGCATTGTCAGTTGATATAAAGGAGAATCAAAAGATGGCAATGTAGTCTCACTGAACTGATTGTGGAACTCAACCATCCCCACATCCTGTCCTCTCTCCCGGACGTTAATATGTTTACGCCCATGAAGAGCTGCCTCCAGCATTTCCCCAACCTTTCCAAATAAACATCCAGGAATTCTTCTTCCCTTCACCAACCCAAAATAACAAGAGTGATATTAGCCATCTCAGAATGCAACAATAATAAAAAGAAAACATTTCCACAGATACATTTTCTATTGAGATGACTACAAAAAAAATTTAGTGACATTAATTAAGCAAACATTTTTTCTTAGTGAACAATGATCCTCAGGTTAATGCAGGGGAAAAAAGAAAAGAAATTGCTTTTGTTCCATCTACACACCCATAAGGAAAACAGAAGCGATTGTGAATTTTCAGGGGACAATGGAAATCATAGATGTAATCAGACTGCTGTCCTTATGTGATTAAAGTGACACATTTCAAGGGCCTTGTAGCATAAAGACCAGAAAGTGACCTAAAAGCTTTCAGTATGGCCAGTAGTTTATGAAAATGTCTGTTCTATGTATTTGTGTTGTCCCTCACTGAGACACCCCTCCATTCTCTGTCTCCCAGGAGGTGGCGTGGTGGAAAGCTGGGCTCATGGCCACACCTGCACCCACCAATTTGCCTATCAGTTATTGCAGCTGTGAAAAGGAGATGATTAAGCTAGCCTTGCAGGATTGATGGGTGTGGGGTTTATAATTAAAGTATGTGTGGTAAATGCATTGACCTAGACCTAACTTCTTTAAGGGAAAGGGTCTGGCCACATCTCAGTAGCTCTCTGAAAAAAAAAAAAAAAAAAGAGGCGTGGACCTCCAATTCCTGTTAGGAAGGAGCAGTTATTGGCAGAAATGCTTCCACTGAGAGCAGCTGGAGCAACAGAGTAAATTACAGTCATCAATGACTTAGGGGCTTCCATGAGCTATGAAGGCAGCAAAGACTCTGGCTAAAATCAGGAGGAAGTCCCGGAGGTAAGAGGTGGCTGCCTTTCCCCAGGCAGAGGCCGCTGCTGGGGGCAGAACCAGGGCAGAACTTTTGGAAGTCACATGATGCCGAGTGCAGCGATGCATATGGGGCTGCAGAGCGCAGGGCTGCTCACCCTGGAAACATGCTGCATGCTGAGGCCACGAGGCTGCACGGGCTGGGGCTAAAGAGCTAAGGAAGATCTCTAAGATGGACAGGGTTTCTCCTGGCTGCAGGTGCCAAGAAGACAGACCCGAAGGGCTGTAAGAACAAGAGGCGGCAGGTGTTGAAGCCCTGGAGGAAGTGCAGATGAGCATGCAGGCTTGAGGGCATGTGGTGACCTGAGCATGACTCCAGACCGGCAGGCCAGGAGGGGCCGCTGTTTAAGGCAGAAAAAGCAGTGCCCAGTGGTTGACAAACTAGATTTC
Organism: Theropithecus gelada; assembly: GCF_003255815.1. Taxonomy (NCBI): domain Eukaryota; kingdom Metazoa; phylum Chordata; class Mammalia; order Primates; family Cercopithecidae; genus Theropithecus; species Theropithecus gelada. Next base: position 67,770,446 of record NC_037670.1, read on the forward strand.
AGGACCCTTAAACACGGCCAGTCTCTCCCCACATTCTGAGGCTATGGGCGACGGAACATTAATAAGAACAGTTTAAGACCTTTAAAATGGAAAGAAATCATGTTTTCAATTTCTCTGTGTTGCGAACACAAAGACAGGTTTTCAGTGGAAATCCCTGGAGAATCATGCCTACAGATTGGGGTAGTCCAGAGAGAAAATTATTTTTACTCACACTGCAGCCCAGCTCAACCCAATCACCAAATAGCAGAGTGGACAGTGGCCCCAGTGTGTCCCACTTCCCCCACAGACCCCGTGCCTCATGCCCTCAGGGCCTCAATGTGCCATGACTCACAAGTGCAAAGAGGGGCAGCCAGGGTCAAACAGCCCTCATGGTCTCCCGTATAAGCCTCGGAGAGGGCGATCTTAAGCCTCGGAGAGGGCGATCTTACGGAAATGCTAATGTAGGCTGATTCTCCACCTTTTCTGAAGAGCTGCACTTTAATAACTGCTCCCAGGCATAATAGAGAAGAAAATTGCAAATAAAATAACACATGCTGTAATAAATCTCCAAAAGAAAAGGAATCACTTAGAGTTGTTATGTCTGTAAGAAATGGCGCTGCCAAAAGGGACCTCGGTGTTGCTGAATTCAATAGATGTCTTCCTCCTCACCTTACCTGGCCTCTGGGCAGAAGCAGATGCTGTTGGCGCTTCAGCAGCTGAAACTGCTCTGGGTTCCAGGGATCCATCCCCTCTGGGCCTCCTCCACCTGCACTTTGCCACCCTGTCCTCTTTTCCACCTTCAAATGCCAGAACCCTACAGGGCTTGATCCAAGGCCTACCTCTCTCTCATCTGTGCCTCCACAGGGGGCCTCACCCCTGCTACATCTCAGTAGTCTTCTGAATGCCAGATACCCCAAATGTGTCACCCTCCAGTACAGACTGTACTCTAGCATCACTGCTGGAAGCTCCACATGCATCTCAGACTCAGCACGTGGGCTGTGGGGCGGGTGGGCCTGGACCCCACCTTCTGAGCCATGGGTTCCTCAAGCTGGGTTCCATTTTCAGTTCTTCTTGGAATTTACTGATCTCTTGAGTCTATGGGCAGGCATCTTTCACACATTCTGGAAATTTCTCAGTTATTATCTCTTCAAACATTGCCCTTATTCCATTTTTTTCTTTCTTCTTCTGGAACAAATTCGAGAGGTGTTTCAGAAGTTCAGTGGGCTCAACTTACTAAGGACATACAAGTTCCCCACTGAGACCAGCTCAGAAGTCCCTAAGAAAACACATAATGACTTGCTTAGCAAAGCCTCGGCCACAGGGGGACCTAGTGCCTGAGCTGACCGACCAAGCACAGGGTCCAATAGCAAGCGTGAACCAGGCATCTAGCTGTGGGCATCTGTGGCAATGAGACTGATCCACCTCTGCTAGCCTAGCCAGGACAGTCTGGGCCACCAGGGACACCACACAACCCCGCTGTACAAGTCCCCGAACTGCCCTCAGAATGCAGCAGGGCCTGGACAACCCTCTCACTCACCTCGTCCTCAAAACCAGCCTGGACTAATAGAAAACATAATCTGCTCTCCAGAAAAATTGCCTCAGCTCATCCAACCTTAAATACAGAGCTCCCAAGGAAAAAAAAAAAACCACACACACACACACACACACACACACACACACACACACTACATGCTAGAATCTTCAAGCAGGAAAGAAAACCCTCTCAGACAACATATTGGTTCCCATTCCCGAAGAGTTACATGTGCTGAGTGTCTGTTGTGCCTTTATGACAGACATAGAACTGGGAGGATAAAAGCATATTTCAGAAAAAGGTTTGGGTTATTTTTCTTGAGCTCAGATTAACATGGCCGATTTCTTTTCAAATCTCCCCACAGCCATGGAGTCTCTGGGTGGCTCTGCTGTGGAGTGGAACCACGGAGTGAGTCGAGGGAGGCCTGGAAGCACCTCTCAAACAGGGGTGGGAGGCCACACTTGTTTGTTAGGGTTTCTAATGGTGGGAAAGATGGGGACATGGTCTGACCTGGAATGTAAATCAACACGAAGCTTCCTTCACCAAGGAAGCGCTCCCCAAGGCATATGCCAGCCAGTGTCAGGGGCATGCGGCTCTGGGTCACTCACACTGTGGGGTGGGCTCTTTAGGACTCCCCACCCCACGGAGCAGGCCCTTCTCCACACACACCCTCCCCAAGTTCCGTGACAGCCGCCACTCCCCTATCCACCGAGGAAGGACGGGGTTCATATCGGGACAACCACAAGTAGGAAGTCCTTTTGACGTGGAGTTGTTCTTATTATGCCACGATTTTAACTTCCAAATTTGGGGATTGATAAGACTTGTCATGGATAAATAGCCTGAAAATGATTTATAGTTTTTGTTCTCCTCTTGAAAGTAGTCTCAGTAAAGCCTAACAGCTTGAAATAAGTCAGAATCTGGCACGTACAGCTCTATGCATAAATATAATGTACTCTTTTGCTATATTGATTGATGCAATTATTTCTGATCACTCCTGTTACCCATGCCTGTCCTCCCAGAGAACGCCTAAGGATTTCTACCCTCGCTGACCCAGGCAAACACAGAGCATATGGAGGATGTTCAGGCTTCTGCTTTTCTAGTATTGAGAGAAACAAGCATGTGAGTAGCAAGATCTAGACTCCTTTAAATATCAAAAGATAAGGGTTTGTAAAACTTGCCTTTCCTGCAAAAGGGGACGGGTGAAGAGGGGATAGGCTAGTTCAGGGAAGGAGGGGACCATGGTGCCCCTCCTCCCCAGCGGGGATGGGGACAGGGGCATGGGAGGCAGAGCTGGGGAGCGTTCAGCTTTCAGACGTCCTCTGCCCTGAGTGCGGGATGCGGGCTGGCAGCATGGCATGGACAGGTGGGCTAGGCAGGCCTCAGCCAAGCCTCAGGCAAGGAAGGAGCAGGGAGAGACAGGACAGGCGAGAAGAGAGCAGCCCCCAAAGGCCAGGGCAGATGAGGACAACAACATGTCCATGGATACTGCCTGGGTGGGAGGCAAGCTCAGGAGGGACATCTGTGCCCCCACCACACGTGTGTGCACACACCACATGCACACACCCTGTACACACACTCACATGATCATTGCACACACCACATGCACACATCCAGTACACATACTCACACGACCGTTGAACACCTGTACACACTCTACACATGGGTATAAACATACATCCTTATACGTGTGCCCACCACACATGCACAGTCACACACTCACATGCACACACACATGCACTTACCCTCACACATGCACCACACACACTGACATGCCCCCGTGCTTTCACACGCACACATGCACACATGTTCACACACACACACATACGTACACACATGCACACATGCACACCCCATCCCTGAACACAGAGGTCCCATGAGCAGATAAAAGGGGACACCCACATAGGATGATGTGACGACAGAACCTCACAAGATACGAACAGGGACAGCCCTTTCTCCACCCCGCCAAATGAGCCTACGCCCCACGTGTGTCTGAGGAGCCCGGCCCCAGCAAAGACTGAGGCCTGGCCTACAGGATGCTGTGACGGGAGCTGCTCTTGGCCCCGCCCTGAAGATCAGGCGACTCTTCACTGATGCCCAGGCCTCCACTGCCCTCCTGGCCTGTTTCCCCAGCTCAGTTTTCCTTGTTTAACTTTTCCCAGACACTTTCCTCCTTCCTCAGACATCCTTCCTGCCTTCTCCATCCACCTGCCTCAACTCCATGCAGATTCCCAGCCTCTTGGCCCACGGTCCCTCTACCTGGGAAGTCAGGGGGTCCTCTAGGACCCTAGGCCATGAAATGGCAGGGTGGGAGGTGGCTCTGCTCCTTGTCACCCCTGCCCACAGGCACGGAGAAGGCCACACAGTACAGAGGCTTCAACAATGGGTGGAGCTGCAAATCAGACAGAAATGGGAGTGCAAGGCAGGACCATGGACAGCCACCCATGTATAAACTTGAGGCTGGGGTTCCCCGTGGTGGGGATGGGGACACCGTAAACTGAGGTGACCAGGGGACAGGTAGTGAGGAGACACATGTGTTCCCCTCAGGACAGAGGATTTCAGGTGCCCCCAAGACATTTCATGGCCATGTCCAGGGAGCAGCTGGTGCAGGATTGCAGTGCTCCTGGGGGTCTGCAGGGCCATTGGCCTGGGTGGTCACACCATCCAGGCTGCCTCCCCTCTCCCCACACTCTGACCTGTTCAGACACAGTAGGACAGGAAGCTGTGCTCTGGGGAAGAGGGTCCTTTCGTGAGCACCCGGTCACCCCCTGAAAGCCGGGAAGGAGAACTGCAGGATGGGACAGAGGACTCTGAGGGAGCAAAGGAATGCAGCACCATGGGGAGTGGACAGCCGTGGAGAGCCTTGGGCCCTGTCCTCCCTGCCACACCCTCTCAGGCCCCCAGGGCTTCAGGGCAGACAGGACCCCAAAGCAGGCTGAGGCCAGAAGGCCACACCAACTCTGAACACTCTCTGGGTTGAGGGATCAACCCAGAGCCAGGGCCGAGCTGGCAGGCACAGCAGGCTATGAGCCAGGCCTGGGGGCAATGGAGAGCCGGCTCCTCACTGGACTCCTTTCTCTCCACCTGACAGATGGGGAATGTGAGTCTCGGAGAACCTACATTGCAAAGTGGGCCCCAAGTCATGCAAGTGACAGAGTGGTTTGAATGCCCCGCCCATGCTTCCACTCCGGCACTTTAGGACAGGACAGCAGGGCAGGTCCCGGGCCTTTATGGGCCTTCGTTTGATGCAAAACTGGAGCCCAAACCTGCCGTGAGGCCCCCATGGGAGAGGGCAGCATGTCAGTCAGGTGGTGGGGTCCCCACGAGAGGCCCATCTGAAGTCCAGGGAGCATGCATGGATAAAGAGGGGGTGCCTCCAGAGCCTTCCATCTCCAACAGTACAACAAAGGCCAGCTGGACCCAGACTGTCTGCTCAGAGGAAAAGGGCACTCATCTGAGTCTCCCAGAAGACCTGAGGCCCGCCCTGCCTTGCTTGGTCCCTGGGGTTGCTAAGCTATGAATCAGGGGCCCAGTTGTGCCAGCTGCCTTCCCCGCCCCTGCCCACAACTCACACTCCACCCTGAGCCCCCAGGTGCCACCTGACCACTGACCACTGATACCCTGGCCTGACCAGCACCATAGGAAGAGACCCCTTTGTGGCTAATTTAAAGAAAACTGTCCTTGGCATTTAGTGCCTAAATACATCAAAGCATAACTATAATTATCTCAAAGCATACATTGTTATGGATATTGGAACATTCTGTTGTCGTAGAAGTGTGTTCTTGCAGGTATTGGCAGGCTGTTTCCTTGGCTTTGCACATCTTATGACCATGGGTCGTGACTGGCAAAGAATGTACCTCATTAGTCTCGAGATGGAGCTGAACTTAAAATGGCATTACCCTGGCTCTCCCGGGCTCCTGCTTTTCTAACAGGGGAAGCAGGCAGGGGATTTCTGGGGGATAAAGGGACTCACTGGAGCAGGATGAATGCAATCCATTTTGATCGGACATATTTGCTACTTGGGCATTTTTGGCTTCTCAGCAAATCAAGTAACACCCCAATCTTCAGGGCCAGTTGAGATACCTCAGCTTCTTCAGGAAACAGGCTCCCTGCCAACACTCCCATTGCACAGGTCTCTGTTCCTTGCAGGAAATGTACAAGGCTACACCGTAGCACAGGGATCATTCAGTCATTCAGTAAATTTCAATAAGCACCTACTAAGACCTAGGCCCTGTCTCAGGCACTGGGGTTAACCTAGATAACAGAGACATGAAAGTTCTCTGCTCCCCCTAGAAATGGCTTTCTAATGGACATGAAAATGTCTGTAAGCAAAATACATAAGTAAAGACATATAGCATATTAGGTGCTGTTAAGTGCTCCAGAGAGAAAACAATGAGATTGGAGGATAGAATCTGGGAGTAGGGGCAGGTGTTATAATAAATGGGACACTCAGGGAAGGCCTCAATAATGCGAAATCAAGCAAAGACCTGAATCGTTGAGGGAGAAAGCCACCTGTCAACCAAGAAGCAGCAAAGGACCAGACTGCAAAGCAGTAAGACAAGGCGTGTTTTGGGGTCTTAGGAACTGGCATTCAGGGAGACACAGATTCAGCTAGAAACCAAACTGTGTTCTCAGGAGAGGAAGGGGAGAGGGATTTTTAAAAGGACTCGGAGGGCGATTACACACGTTGTTTTGAAAGGACTGTCATTGGTGCAGGCGGCTGGCGTAGTACATGAGTCCGCAGAGCATTGGTTGCCGCTGTTCAGGAGTTGCAGCACTGGCAGATTCAGTTGTTCTCCAGGATGTTATGGTTGTGGCCGTGAGGCCCAGTGCAAAGGTTCAAGCAAGCTCCTATTTGGCAGGGTTGCAGCCGTGCAGGTAGTCCTTCTAAGGATGGCTTCTCAACCCCATTTTAGCACTCTGAACCAGAGTAACACCATTCTATCACACTCCACACCCGATTATTAGAGAAAGAGGGAAGAACCTGTGCAAAGGCCTTGGGTTGGGGCAGGCCCTGCCCGCTCAGGGAACAACAAGAAGTCTGGTGCGGCTGGGATGAAGGGAGCCTGGGAGGGCAGATGAGGTCAGGGAGAAAACACAGGGCCAGATGGTGGCTTTTATTCTTAATGAGTTGGGCATCTGCTGAAGGACAACCTGGAAGAAGCCCAGGAAAGGGGAAGGCAGCGTGGACCAGGAGGTGGCCATGGAGGTGGTCAGTTGTGGCTGCACTCTGGATATGTTTTGAAGGTAGAATCAGTTGCCTTAACTGGAAAATGTGGTTTTTGAAAGAGACGCATTATGACTCCAAGGTCTGTGACCAGAGCAACTGTAAGTACCGGTGCCACCTCCCCTGAGCTGAACTGGAGCGACCCGCAGTGCAGCAGCCAGGATGAGGCACTCGGTCTGGGATGTGAGTGCTCAGTACGGAAGCAAGGAGGCCAATGGATAAGGGAATGGCAGCTGAGTGGTCAGGTTGCGGAAAGGGACGTGGCAGCTGTTTTATGGCTTGAAAGGGAAGTCCTTGCAAAGGTGTTGTAGTTTTATTGTCAGAAACACACCCGGAAGATGTATCTTATTTGCCATCATTTCGTAACTTTTCCTGCAACATTCAGAGGCACAGTCTGTTGTTGGTGGTCACGAGCCACCACACCCAGCCTATTGTTTGTTGATGAATTAAATAAAATTTCGACAACTACTTACCAGGTATTCCAAAGAGAATTTTGTTTGTAACCACTAGAGATTCCACAGTAGAAGGCACCCCTGGTCTTTGGCAGGGTGACAGACCCCAGAGACAGGGACGGGGCTTCCTGGCCCAAGGGAGCTGGTCACTGGGTTTGTAAAGGAATCTCAAAAGCTGGTGGGAGGTGGGCCTGGACCCATTCACTCCTGCAAGAATGATCAGTGCTCCCCACTGAAAAATAAACTACGCATCCATTGCCAACCCTGGAGTCTGTTTCCCTGCAGGGCCCTTCTCAGTGGTTTTCCATGGCAGGGGCTGTTTGTGGAAGTATCTGTGTCCTGGTTTCTTTTGCAGGTCTGTGTTTCTAGAAGTGAGAAATCGTTTGCTTTCCAGAGAGACAGTGGTGGGTTGGAAATTATGAATCTGTGCCCGTAGCCATTAGCCAGGCACAGGGACTGGCCAGAAGATTCTATTCAAAAGACGAGTCCACTGCCCACAGAGATCAATAAGCCTCTCGACTTTAAAGGAATATCTATTTTTATTGGTTAATAGATCCTAGTAGGTACTTATATAATAACTTTAAAAAGGAAAAAAAAAAAAGGCTTCCTAAAGCTTTAAATTTAAATATGCTGACTCTTTGAGAAGAATTCTCAGTGCTGTCGATGGGAAGGACTCCATTTCAGGCAGGGGAAAACTGAATTGGACCCACCACCAACCAACCGTGAATTTAGATGTCGTTGCTAAGCTACAGGATAAGAAGCCAGGAAATGCAATTTCATGCAGTTAGGAGTTCAAAGGAAAGGGCTCTAAGATGCCTAAGATACTAAGACCTTTAAAGAAGATTTAAAGAATGTTAATGTCATTCCAAAAACATGGGTTCTCCCTTATACAAGGATTCCCAAAATAATAACAATTTGTTTCACATGTCACATAACAATTCATGCAGTTTGATAATTTTGATATAAAAAATTATTTATCTTATCCTTTAGTGTATCACAGTGTATTACTAGAATATAACACAAAGTAAGCTTGTGTTTGTTTTCTCTTAATAAATCTAATTAATTTGAACTGCTTAAATTTCTTATTCTGATTTTATGAGTCACTAGCATTTTGGAAATGTTTAGGGCTACAAGAATGTGATCATGTGTTCAACCGGACTGAAATTATAATCACTAATGTCTTTATTTTGTTTTTATCGGTCGTTATCGGTGTCACACTGTGCTGGGGACCCACAGCCACTTCTCTGACAGAGTTGTGGTATCAGCAGCCAGCATGTGGCCTTCCAGGTCAGCTTCAATATCGTTTCCAGTCCCCTTAGTTGGCTTTAAGTCCTTGAATAGTCCTTGAATGACCTTTAACGATCTGGTAAATTTTCAAAGAAATTACAAGTTCCTAGAAACAGAGAGAGGAAAAAATACCAGGAACCCAGTTATTTCTTGTTCTCTGACGTCTGAGCTCTGGGTAATCCCCACTCAGTTGGTGATGAGGAAAAACAAGAAACAGAGAGAGAGCGTCTGCAAACCTGATGGTGAATCCAAGTGACCTGCTGACTGACCACAGCTGGATGGGCAAGCAAGTGTGCCAGGAACTGACCCGTGGAGGTCTGCAGATGGTGGTGGCTGGTGGGGCTGGGGAAGAGGGGGCTGGGAAGCTTCAGGAGGAGCGGCTAGAAGCCCCATAAGACAGGAGATGGATCCTCACGACAAAAGCAGCCTGACGCAAACGTGTCCTGGCCACGGTGCAGGCAGAGTAGAGGCACGCACAACTGGGGGCAGCGGGAGGAGGCTCCACAAAGGCCAACGTGTGGACAAGGTGTAGGGAAGCTCCAGGGAGCGACTGCTGGGGCAGAGGGTAGGGTGGCTGCTGGATCCAGAGGGAGAAGCCCTTCTGCAGAGACAGGACCTCAGGCACAGGAGGCAGATGGAGGAGAAGCTACAACGATTCCTCCCTCCCTCTCACTTCCCACACCCCCACACAGACAGCAAGAAGCTGGGGGCACCACATGCTGCCAATGTCTCCATGCAGGACATCTAAAGAAGCCCTCCAAGGTCCCCAGCCCTGGTGATTCAAACACAAATCTAGGCACTGCTAGGGGCCTTGCGAGTATAATTAAGCCACTAATCTGCTGACATTAAAATAGAAAGATAATCCTGGATTAGCCAGGTGGACCCAATAGGAAGCAGAAAAAAAAAGAGAAAAGAGAAGCAGGAGAGACACCAAGCATAGAGAGAGTTTGAGATAACCTGGCTAGTTCTGAGGCATAGGGCCACACACAGGGGCTAGAGACCGGCCTCCAGGACAAAGAGCAGCTCTGCTGCGGCTCAGAGGACACCGGCCTCGGGCAGGCGCCCACAAGGAGCTGCATCATGCCAGGAACCTGAGTAGGTCTAGAGGCAGATTCATTTGAGAGCCTCCAGGGAGGAACACAGCCCAGCCTTCACCTCTACTTGAGACTGGTGAGACCCGGAGCAGAGGAGCCCCTGACCCACAGGAACTGTGGGTCACATAATAAATCTGGTTTGTTTTAAGCCACCATGTGTGCAGTAATTGGTTATGACAGTAACAGAACACTAATAGAGGCCCCCAGAAGTGTGAGCTGGATCAAAGTGAAACAGCAGGATTGCATAAAAGCAGCATTGATGCCTGAATCCACGCCAAGACAAGACTCACCCTGTGGGTGTTGAGAAGGGAAGACAGGCAGAGGGCAGTGGCTCACACCTATAATCCCAGAATTTTGGGAGGCTGAGGTGGGAGGATCACTTAAGCCAAGACGTTCAAGATCAGCCTGGGTAACATAGCGAGACACTGTCCCTACAAAAAAAAAAAAATATATATATATATATATATATATATATATATATATATATAAGCTGGAATTGGTGGTGCATGCCTGTAGTCTCAGCTACTCAGGAGGCTGAGGAGGTAGGTTTGTTTGAGTCCGGGAGTTCAAGGGTGCAATGAACTATGACCCTGCCACTGCACTCCAGCCTGGGCAACAGAGTGAGGCCCTGTCTCAATAAAAAAAAAAAAAAGAAGAAGAAGAAGAAGAAGAAGAAGAAGAAGAAGAAGAAGAAGAAGAAGAAGAAGAAGAAGAAGAAGAAGAAGAAAGAAAGACGCCACATACATATTTACACAAGGAACCATTCCTCACACTAAATGCACAATTCTCAAGTTAGTGCAAAGAATATTTCTTATCCAAGTGCATCTACGAGCATATGTCAAATTTTGCTGTAACTCATTAATAAAGGAACCAACATAAAGACAAGGAAGAGGATTAAGGAGCATTTGAAAAACACAGGTTTATAGTCAGAAATGTCGAAACAGTCTTGCCAAGCTAGATATAAGATACTATAGTGATTGATAAATATGCCATGTTTATTAATCACCAGTATAGACAACATGGAGTTGTCTTCTCTTCTCTATTTTTGCTTTTCTAAAAAGCAAAAAATCCAACACAGCTATCATTTCCTCAGGGATTCCTTGACCTCACAAGGCTTTATAACTTCTGGGTCCTCATTAATTAAAGTTACCTCCCTTCCCCCAAAGGGGGCTTACAGAAAATGCTCTGGCGTGGAGGACTCTCAAAATCCTTGTTTCAAGGTTTGCAATAAACTATGGTTCTTACATTATATCTAGCCTATTATATCAAGCCTATTTTGTAAGAAGTGGTATTGATGCAGTTATGGGTGTGAGGAGAAGTTCCCATTCTAGGTATCAGGGGTACCATGGGGGTGGGGACAGGGTGCAAAACCACCTTCCAAGGGACCCCACGCCGATGAGAGAATATCACCCAACTTCCCCTCCCATAGCTAGACCTATATACAAGGACATAAAAACTCTTTCCAGAATTTGTCTAGCCCCCCCACCTTTTTTCTTGTTCCTTTCAACTATGCGTTCTTTGTTTAGTCTTTCCTAGAGACCAAATTCCTCAATTTTTGGTGCATATCTTAGCCTACCCTTAACCTCACCCAGAAACTGAACCAGTTCCTTTGGCTCAGTCCAGCTCTCCCCAGCAGCACAATCTCCCAACTGGAGGCAAGAGGCAGAAGCAGGGCAACCCTGCATCTCAGTGCAGCTGGACAAGAAGGACTGGCCATGGGAGGGGGCCCAGCGAACCAACCGACCAGACAGTCCCCCAGCGCAGATGGGTGCTGCTCCCCTGCTGGGCACAAGGAGAATGTCCAGTGAGAGCCGGCCAGGCCCCATCAGGGCAGTGGGCTCAAGGTGAACTGGCCCCAGAGGGTAGGAGTTTTGGTCCCAACTCTGCCACCAGCTCACCAAGAGACTTGGGAAAAAGCTATTACGTTGGTGCAAACGTACTTGCAGTTTTTGCCCTTGAAAGTAATATTAAAACAGCAATTACTTTTGCACCAACCTAAATACATTGCTCTCTGGGTCTTAGCCTCCCCACCTCTGCAATGAGAGGAGGGTGTGCCCATTTCTGCTGTGGTTTTCTAGAATGCCAACAGCTCCTCCTTTGCTCCCTCCACAGGGAACCCTCACTGAAAGGCACTTGAACACTCCTTCCTGGGGTTCGGGTGTGAGCCCAGATCCCCTCTCTGAGCCTGGTAGCACTTGCTGGCATAGCTTAGAGGCTCCCAGGTGTTGCTCATGACCAGCTAGGTGCGAAGGAGTGTGCTGAGCCCTCCGAGGGCTGTGAGATGCTGGCCAGATGCTGGAGGGGCAGAGAGAAGCTGAGTTTCCATCGTGCCCACACACGATGGAATGACCAGACTTTTTGGCTCCCGGGAACTCTATGGCTCAGACCCTTTTAAAGCCGCCAGGAAAGAGCCCTCAGTGCACAGCTCCCTGGCACCAAGCACTTCCCACCAAGGAGCTGAGGATACAGTCATTTGGTGTGGTGGGTGTGTGGGCACAATGGAAACTCAACCTCTCTCTGCCCCACTGCCCTGCATCCCCTCCAGTGGGATCCCTGCCTCACCCTCAGAGACCCACTGAGGTAGGCCCTCACTTTTCCGGTCACTCTCAGATAACAAGAGTCATACTGGTCCTAAACAGTCCACAGTCGTGAAAATGGCCGGTCCATCAAAATAACCAAAACATGCCCTGAGTGGCGCTGTGTGGGGACCACCTGCAGCGGGAAGGCTGGTACTCGGCTTCCTTCTTCCTTCCCCAAGCTGCCAGCTTCCCCAGGCTGCAGCAAGTAAGGAATGCAAGTGGGGGGTGTGGGACAGGCACTGCCTTGCTCTCCTCTGGCCAGGCAGTGTCTGAAGCAACTGAGGATGCTTCCCAGGCCCTCCCTGAGCACAGCATCCTCAAACAGCAGGAGGAGCTCATCAGGCTCTCCATGAGTGTGAGAGGGTGAGGAGCATCACTGGCTCTGACCCTCCGCTGTGTATCCAGTCCCTCACCTCCCTTGGCAAAACTGACAGGGACGCACTTCCATTCCCATGTCCTGTGCTGTAGGATGGTGTTGTGGGCTGAAGGGTGTCCCCCAAAATTCTGGCATTGAAGCCCTAACCCCCAGTGTGACTGTATTGGAGACAGATCTTTCAGGAGCTAAGTAATGTTAAATTATGAGGTCATAAGGGCGGGGTGCTAATCTGATAGAATAAGCGCCCTTATCAGAAGAAAAAGAGGGAGATCGCTCTCTTTCTCTCTCTCTCTCTCTCCCTTCTTTCTCTCTCTCCCTCCCTCCCCTTCTTTCTCTCTCTCCCTCCCTCCCCTTCTTTCTCTCTCTCCCTCTTCTCTCCCCGCCCATGTGAAGACACACGGAGAAGACAGCCTGAGCTAACACAGATGGCAAAGCACGTGGAGTGCGCCTGGGGTGGCCCTGCCAGCTGATGTGCATCAGCCGTCAAGGAGGTGGTTTTCTAAGTGGAATTAGCATCCCCTACTCCCAGGCAGGCTTCAGCAATAGCACTGGGAGTGACACACACAGTGCTCCCCGCGTGCTGGCATCACCATGTTCACCCTCCCAAAGGGTCCTGATGTGGATGAGGGAGCCCAGCCCCCACCTCCCAGGAAGCCAGAGAAACAGAAGTCAACCCAAGTTGCTGCTGGAGCAGGTGGTGTGGACCGCTCTCTGAGGCACCTCCTGGTTTACTGAGTACTGTCACAGACATCATCATTCCACACTCAATTCAGCAGCTTTCAGCAACAAACCGTTGTTGAGCTACTTCTGCAACCCACATGCTGCGTGAATCCTGGGGAGCCAAGAATGTAGGAAGCAGACACATCCCTTGCCCTCCTGGGCTCAGTCCGCTACAGAAGATAAGACCCCGTCAAACCATCACACAAGCACATGTAACCCTGCAATTGTATAAACCACAAATTCATACCAACCTTCACAAAATGCCAGCAGGGATTTGAGAAGAATTTGAACAATCTTTTTCTGTAGTTCATATGGGGCAGGAAAGATCTGCGGAGAGCTCACCACACTTTTGAAAAGGAAAAGCATGGAGGACTAACTCCCCCAGGCACTGAACCGCTTCAACCCTTTAGTGACAGCAGCTTCTCTGGGTCTCAGAACACACAAGTGGAAGACCCAGGTGGAGCTTGGAGTAAGACAGAGAGAGGAGAGCAGAGGAGAGAGGAGAGAGGAGAGCAGAGGAGAGAGGAGAGAGGAGAGCAGAGGAGAGAGGAGAGCAGAGGAGAGAGGAGAGCAGAGGAGAGAGGAGAGCAGAGGAGAGAGGAGAGAGGAGAGCAGAAGAGAGAGGAGAGCTCCAGAGGTGGCATTGGGGAAATCACTCCTGAGACAAGCAAAGCCTGACTCTATACATGACACCACTTACAGAGGTGGATGTCATACGAATTCAAGACTGAAAATGGAGAAGTATAATTATAAAACTGAGAAAGAAAATGAAATCTCCGGACCCCAAACTCACTATGCCAAAAGCAGAGTTAAGTTTGAGATCTGAGTCACACGACACAGCCTTCCTTTTTTTCCCAAACAGATCACTGTCACTTCACAACCCTGTGTCATAGCCTCATCCATAAGCCATGTTCCCACCAGGATGGAAGGCCACATATCTCCCCAGATGGCCTCCCTCACAAATTGCTCACAAGTAAATTCCTCGTGAACCCCTCAGTCTTTCGGGATACATGCACCTGCCCTGTAAATTAGCCCTAAAGCTGAATTCTGTTGAGTCTCACCCTGACAATGTCAGTTACCAGTTTATCTTCACAGGTACAGAGGAAGTCCAGAAATCATCGCTCTACCTACCCTGAGAGGAAGGCATAATTCACTTTTTCCTCTACTTCCTCCTTTCATGTGTGAAATGTGGATTTACTGAGCACTAATGGGAGCTTCACAAGAAATAACCATTTGCCTCACTTCTACCCTCCCTCCCTTTTTTCCTCCTGCTTGCTCTTTCCATTTGAAATACTCCCAAACTCTCTTTGGAAAGCAAAGGGCACAGATGCTCCTGTGACCTGTGTTTATCTTGGGCATATCCTTAAACTTTGGCTAAATAAACCTCTATCAATTGAGACACTTGCCTCAGTCAGTCACTTTTTGGCTAACAAAACCATAAAAGAGTGTGTCTCTGTGACTAGGGATAAAGTCTTCTTAAATAAAACAATACAATAAAGAAAGTCTTCTTAAATAAAATGATCAAGGCACACACCATAAGGTGAAAGATAAATCTGACAACATTCAAATTAAGGACTATGGGCCAGGCATGGTGGCTCACACCTGTAATACTGTACGGGGTGAGTGTTTTGCTTGAGCTTAAGACCAGCCTAGGCAACATGGTGAAACCCCATCTCTACAAAAAAATACAAAAATTAGGCATGGTGGCATGTGCCTATAGTCCCAGCTACTTGGGAGGCTGAGGCAGGAGGATCACTTGAGCCCAGGGTGGGTGAGGCTGCAGTGAGCAGCCTGCACTGCACCACTGCACTCCAGTCTGGGCAACAGAGTGAGATCTTGCCTCAAAAAAAAAAAAAAAATTAAGGAGTATGGTTGAGTGAAAAGCATCATTTGTAAATTAATAGATGACAGCCTTATCTAAAACTTACAAAAGAATAAAATCTGGACTATCTGAACTATATTAGTAATTCCTATAAATGAATAATAAAAAGTCAGGTGATGAACAGGCACCTGCTGAAAAGGAAGCCCAAATGGTAACAAGTATATGAAGAAATAATCACAGTTACTAGTAATATGATAAAGAATAACTTTTAGAGTGAGGTGCCACTTTACACCCAATAGAATCTCACACAAAAAAACTAGAAAGGCGTATAATACCACGTGTTGGCTAAGATGTGAAGAAGCAGGAATCCTCCTCCCTATCAAAAGGAGAAGGAACTGGTTTCAGCCATCTGGAAAAGCAATACGCTGGCATTCAGCAAATTAAGGAATTCAGCTCCTGAGTATACATCCTAAAGAGACTCTCACAGAGCTTCACTCAAATGCTCATAGAGGATGCTGCTCATCACAGGATTAACTGCCCTAGGGCACTGAGCACAGCCCAGGTCAATGATGATAAAAGGAGGAGAATGGCCAAGAAAAGGCACTCTAGGCCTGTGCGACAGGACTGGTTGATGGACCCAACACTCACTCCCATTCCTTTATCTACCTCCATTGTGGCACCTGGAAAACATAAATATCTCCTCTTTCCAAATGCCCATGAGGATGGGGCAGCTGCTGAGCCTGCTGAGGAGTGGGGGGAACCTCTGCTTCCTCCAGCGACTGACAGCACCCCATTCACCACACACACAGCAGCAGCAAAACAGGGTCACGGGCACTGGGGACAGCCACAAAAGGGAGAGCATTCGCGTTCAACCCTTCAACTGGATGTTTTTGTTCTCCCTGACATTTTGTTTTTCTGATCTCTTTCTTGTCCTCTGAATGCCTGTTCACAGGTGTCCTGCTTATTTGGATGTGACGTCTTCTCCTGCCCCACCTAAGATAGCAGTTCTGGTGCTGCTACTGCTGTCTGCTTTGTTTGCTTCAGTCTCTGTTGTTCTGAGGTACGGTTTGGAGGCTCTCCTTGAAGTCAGCCGATTCTTGGCTGAATGTGAATATTTAAGGGGAAAACATTAGAACACTGGCTGGAGGCCTCCCAGGAGAGGGCAGGGCCTGGGCACTGAGGTGCCATGGAGGAGACAATCAGACCCTGCCCCACAACCTCCCAGGGGAGCCCTAGAGGGCAGCATCCATGGCTCTGTCCTCCGAGTTGATCAGTTTTCTCGGCATAGGCAGGAGGATTTTCCAGGCTGTATATGGAGGAATGGAACATTCTAGAATCCCAGCAGGAAAAGCAGCTGAACCTCACCTTCCACAGTCTCACTTATTCACCTTCTACCCCAGCAGGTCTCCTGTAGGGTGGGAAAGGGCTCAGGGACTTAACCAGCCCACAACCCACCTGGGCCAGTGTTCTCGCTTCCCTCCAGTTCTGAGCCTCTCTGGGGTCTGGGGTCTGGGACCCCATGGCTTGCTCCCCACTGTCCCACCCAGGTTTGTAGGTCTCACCTTCCCTCACTCTGCAAAGTTCAGCCACTTTCTGTCTCCCAAAATCTTGCTGACATCTCTCCTTGGCTGTCATTCCCTTTTTTATTCTCTTTGTCCTTGTATGTTACTTCTCTGTTCATTGAGTGGAATTTGGGGAAATTAATGTTACTCCACCACACTTAACAAAAGTCTCGTCTGCAAGTTTCTACCACCCGCTTGGTGTTCTCTCCCAATTGGGGAAGAAAGAGGAGAAGGACTGGGGTCATACAGGGCGATCTGCCAGAGTGTGCCCATGTCTGCACCCTATGTTCCTATTTCCCCTTCTTCGTATCATGCCCTGTGTCCTCAGACCTCCAAGCTCCACACAAAATGGGAGGTGTGAATTTTCTACCTCCCTATCCTAGCACAATGAAGCCTGGCATGCTAGTCTCTTGCCTCACTAGAAATCCTAGTCAGTCTCAAAACTCAAAGCCAAGCAATGGCATTTGTGTCCTATCCGCTGAGTGTTATTAAATCAGTAGGTGGGAACCACAGGACTACATGATCTGAGGAGAAATAAAAATGCATTGATTTAATGTTTTGAATGGCCACTAGTATCCTTCATGCTACAAGGGGCATGTGAAACAGGAGACTTTGGGCCTATCAGGTTTTCTGGGGAGGTGAGGAGCTCAGAACAGGAGGATGAGATGTTAATTAGGTCAGAGGGGAAGGAAGGAGGAAACCGAATGAGCAAATGGCCCAAAACAGGTGGCTTCTCAGCACTCCTGCAGCAGCAGCCCTTCCCATGCCAGTCCTCAGTCTGATGCGTCAGATCAGGGCTTCTACTCATTCCAAGGGCAGAAAGTATGGCCATCACATGAAGCAACAGTAGGCATCCAGGACAAATTTGAGGATTGTCCATTCAAAATTAATTCCCAGAATGGCTCCACCTTGACTTGTAAACACCACTACCCTCTCAGGCCCTCAGTCAATCCCTGGGCAGTGCCAAGTTTTCTCCTACGTCCAGACATCAGAGACACACAGAGTGAAGGCACCAAGTCAGACGATCTTCTGAGCTTTCCCTCAAAGCTGCTGCCCACACAGACCAAGCTGACCTAAGTGGGGATCACACAACAGTTGCGTCATGAGTGGACACTTTTCAAATGAAAGCTCCTGGGAACGTCCCAGGAGACAATGGAAGGAAACTCACCTTCTTCTAATGGCCTTCCTCTCTGCAAAGTCCTGCATGGTGCCAGGCATGGGTGGGGCTTCCAGAATAACATCCTTTAACTTTAGGGGAATCACATGTAGTGCGACCCCATGGGCAGCAACAGGAAATCCTGCTAGATATAACTTGGTGTGTTTTATAGCTCCTGCAGCTGTTTGAGAGACCAATATCAAATTGAAGGTCTGGGAGCAGCTACACCTAACAATCAGACACTATCCCAGAAACAACAGCTTCCACTCTGCAGTCCCAGACAAAAATCCTGTCATTTCTGGTAGCCACCCATTAACTCAAGCACTCAAGAATGCAGTCACAAAATGTACCTAATGACTCCCACATCTAGCTCTTAGCCTAAATCTCTCACCTAAGCTCCAGATGTAGATGTGAACCCCACATAGCTCAAACCTAATGTGTCTAGAACAGAACTCATACTGGTGGGAGGAGGTCAGGGAGACTTTACAGATGAGGAAGTCTTTAAATTGGACCTTGCAGCAGAGTAGGAGGCAGAGATGGGAAAGAGGATGGAGAGAAGGTGGGAACACATTTGAGAAAAATTTCGATGGTAGAATCAATAGGGCTTGAAGACTGATTGGATGTGGCAGTAGGGGAGGGCTATTAGGGTAATTCAATAGGTCTCAGCAACACATTTTTGAATACTCACTATTTTTGGAATAGATAATACACGTACATGGTTTAATATTCAAGGACCACAAAAAGTCATATCATGAAGAGTGGGCATTCTTTCCACGCCCGTACCCCAGGCATCTGTCGCCTCCCTGAGTGGGTCTAGGAGGGGCCATGAAGCATAGACTTCTCTGCACCTGGGCCTTTTCACCTGATAACACACCAGGAAGACTATCCCCACTCAACACACATTGAATGGACCACATTGCATTCATACTTAACTAGAATTCGGTTCCTGAACAATTAGGTTGCTCTCTAGCTTTTGCTGCAATAAATATTCTTATAGATATATATGTGCAAGTATATCAGTAAGATGAATTTCTTCAAGTGAAATTGATGAGTCAAAGGTATACGCATTTCCAATGGTTTTTGTTTGTTTTTTGATTGTGGGTTTTTGTTTTGTTTTGTTTTGGTTTGGTTTGGTTTTGTTTTTGTTTTTGTTTTGAGACATGGTCTCACGCTGTTGCCCAGGCTGGAGCACAGTGGTGCGATCACAGTTCACTGCAGCCTCAACCTCCCAGGTTCAAGCCATTCTCCCACCTCAACCTCCTGAGTAGCTGGGACTACAGGCATGTACCACCATGCCCAGCTAAATTTTTTTGTAGAGTTGCAGTCTCCCTATGTTGCCCAGGCTGGTCTTAAACTCCTAGGCTCAAGCAATCCTCCTGTCTCTGCCTTTCAGAGTGCTGGGATTACAGGCATGAGCCACTGCGCTTGGCCTCCAATGTTGTGTAAAAGATACTGCCAAACTGCCCTCCACAAACACTGTCCCAATTTATACCCCCAGCAACAACATATGAGAGTACCTTTTTCTTTGCACCTTCTCCGACACAGTATATTATTACACTTTTAGACTTCTTTTCTCCTTTTTTTGATGGAGTTTCACTCTTATTGCCCAAGCTGGAGTGCAATGGCACGATCTCAGCTCATAGCAGCGTCTGCCTCCCAGGTTCAAGCCATTCTCCTGCCTCCCACGTTCAAGCCATTCTCCTGCCTCAGCCTCCAGAGTAGCTGGGATTACAGACATGCACCACCACGCCCTGCTAATTTTGTATTTTTAGTACAGATGGAGTTTCTCCATGTTGGTCAGGCTGGTCTCAAACTCCCGACCTCAGGTGATCCACCCACCCACCCCGGTCTCCCAAAGTACTGAGATTATAGGCATGAGCCACATCACCTGGCCACCTTTAGACTTTTGCCAGTCTGATAGTGAAGAATGATGACATCTTCATACAGTTTAAATTGTGTATTTCTTATTTTAATGAGGTTGAACATCTTTTCGCATGTGTAAAAGTTATTTCAATAAAATAATCCCTATTGACACCCACCATACCCTAGGTATTGGGCTTAGTATAAAGGACAAAAACCAGAACGACTCCTGTTTCTGCCTTAGTTAACTTGGTGGATGAATATGTCACTCACTGAATACAAGAAGAGGCAGAATCTCAGTAGAGATGTGAAGGGGTTGAGAAGAGAGAACAGGAAGATGTAATAGTCCAAATAAGAAAATACACTGGTCTAAACTAGCCCAGTGGCAGAAGGAACAAAGAAAGAAAGGATTAAAGCTGTAGAAAGAATAGACTTTGGGGACTGCATGGGTGTGGAATCTGGGAGAGGGAGGAGTCGTGTATTATTCTCCAGCTCTGGGTTAGAGAGTTTAATAAAAGATGGATCCATTTTCTGAGAAAGAATCACAATAGGAAATGCAGGCGTTGAAGAGGAGATTATGAGACTAGGATGTATGCTGCAAGTCAAGGAGCAGTGTCAGGAAATGTAGTTACCTGCCAGTCTGAAAATGCAAGAAAGGAAAGGAAAGGAAGAAAGGAGGGAGGGAGGGAAAATTGATAAAATACAACCGTTTTCAAAATATTGGACATCAAATAATGAAGGACAATGGTCCCTGAGAGCTGGAAAACAAGCAAGATGAGCCCTAGGATGCCCCAGCTTACTGTCTTAGAATTTTCAGGTTGTAGAATAGAGAGGGGGAGTTGAGAATACGGAGCTGAGAGACTCAGGGGACTAGAGTGTTCAGGACATGTAACAAGATATGATTCAAGCTGCACAGAGAGAAAGAGAGTTCTGAAGATATGCAGAGAGTTCTCCTTGAGTCTTCAGTTAAAAATGATCACTACATGCATGAAGAAATGACCTGAAGCCAGGAAAAGAGCCACTTCAAAGGGTTAGAGAAAATAGGATCCAGTATTTACACTACCCCAGTACCGCAGAGCTGGTAACAATACCTATTCCCACCAGCCAAATTGGAAAACCTCATAATTCACAGTTCACTGAATCAAGTACTCATACGGTCTAACTTTAGCAGTGGGAAATAATTAGCCCAAGACTACACATTGTTCTGGTACAGCCTAGCAAACTTTAACAGCAGGACCTGAAAGATTCAGATGATTTCTGTGAAGATCACTGCATCCAAGAACAGGACTCGGGATATTTCTATAAATACAAAAATACCCAGCACAAACAAGATAAAATTCATAATACATGGTATTTAATCAAAAATATATAAGACAGGCAAAGAAGCAGGATAATACAATTTATAATAAGGTGTAAAATCAATCAATCAAAAGTGACCCAGAACGGACGCAAAAGTAGCACACAAGGACATAAAAACATGTAAATAATACTATATATATACAGAATACTATAACTGTATTCAAAAAGCTAAAGGGAAGATTTAATGCTTTAAAGTAGTAACACAGAAGTATTTTTACAATCCCAAGGTAAACGTCTAGAGGTGAAAACTGTAATAACTGATATGAAATATGCGCTGGATGAGATTAACGACAGGTTAGACACTGAAGTAGAAAAGAATAGTGAATTTGAAGACATAGCAATAGAGACTATTGAAAATGAAGTGAAGTGAAAATGAAGTTTTCACTCAAAAACGTAAAAAAGCACCAGTGCGCTGAGGAATAACTTCAAGTGACCTAATAAACATGGAGTTGGAGTCTGTAAATCAAGATGATGTAGGAGGGTTAACAGGAAATAAAAGGTCTGAAAAAAACAGGGCCAAATATTTTTCCAAATTCAATGAAAGCTATAAGATCACAGATCCAAGAAACTCAACAAACTCCAAAGAAATATGAAAAAAATACACAGAGGCATATTATAATCAAAATACTTGCAACTAGAAAATCTTGAAATTAGCCAGAGGAAAATGGCATGAAACACAGAAAGGAAGCAAGACAAGGATGATAGCAGAAACAAGTCAAGCAAGAAGATAGTGAAGCAAAACCTTTAAAGTACCATACAAAAAGTGTAAACTTAGACTCCCATACCCAACAAAAATATGTTTCGAAAACAAAGGCAAGCACTTCTGGAATGGTGGCATGAGGAGCTCTGCAAACTTTATTCTTGGCAAAATGACACTAAATGGTGGAGGAAAAAAATTTTAACAAAAACAATCATTTAAAATGTCTGGAAATTGTCCCAAAGGCATACAGCCAATGGAGAAACACTATTCAGGAGACTCTGAACAATCTCAGAAAGAATGGTAACATACTATGGCATTTGAGGACCAACCCACTCTTTCAACAAACCCCTTCCCAGAGCTCAGTGTGATGAAACCTGTACTCTGGGCAGGTGGAGTCAAGAAGATGAGGCTCCTTCTCCCCCTACTTTCTAATCTAGAATTATAATTATTCACTAGGAGAGGCAAGACACCAACATTTCTCATTCCCCCACCTCAGCTCTGTGTTGAAGAATCTCTAATTCCAGCAAGTGTGGCTGAGAACTCGTGGGATCTCTTCTTTCACCCAACCCCTATTCATAGGGCAGAAGCTCTACACAGGTACAGCAGGGTGAAAAAAATCTGGGCCCAACTGTCCTCAAACCAGCTTGCTTATAGGATGGAGATTCAATGCCAGGATAGGCAAGCCAAGAAGACCAGAGTCTACTGACTATGCTCATCACCCCAAGGGTGGAGCAGGGTGTTACTCCAAGAGAAGCAAGCTACTGTCCTGAACGCCAGCTTCAGAGCAGTAGCACAGAGCTGCTTCTCAGAGGGAGAGAAAATCAGTAAGAACAGAGAGCTCTATAGCTCTCCCCAGTGGAACTGACTTCATTTAGAATAGAGCATGGGGAAGTTCATGCCTAAGGGCATTATCAAAGACAGTTGAGATTTTCATGATCAGCAATTAATAGTAATCCCAGCACTTTGGGAAACCTCAGTAGGTGGATTACCTGAGGTCAGGAGTTCGAGACCAGCCTGGCCAACATGGTGAAACTCAGTCTCTACTGAAAATACAAAAATTAGCTGGGCGTGGTGGTGGATGCCTGTAACTCCAGCTACTCAGGAGGCTGAGGCAGGAGAATTGCTCGAACCCAGAAGGCAGAGGTTGCAGTGAGCCAAGATCATGCCACTGCACTCCAGCCTGGGTGACAGAGTGAGACTCCATCTCGAAAAAAAAAAAAAAAAAAAAGTTAGTTGATAACTACATGATGGCAACAAGTGAAATAGGATCAGCTAGAAATTTAACAGAGAGAAAAAGAGAAAGAGACAGCAAAGAAGAGTTCTCCTGAGGCTGCCAGCAAGTCTCAAAGACAGCCTCAAAGAAAGCCCTGCTAAGCAGAAAGACATTAATTGGATCAGACTGCGGGACAATTTATTCTTCAGGGCTTGACAATAAAAACAGCAATCAGCTAGCAATTAATGGAGGATAACACCTGGAGGGAATATTAGAAGCAGGGCAGCTAGAAGTTCAACAGTGATATCAGAGAAACAGTCAGAGACGCCCACCAAAAACATTGTTAACCCTAGGGGAGGAGAGTTCAGGTGATGTCCTGTACCTTCAGGGGAGCATTCAGAGACTGCACACTTTGGGGGATATAGAACTTCACTGGATAATACAGCTAAGCCACTAAATAAATGGCCTAGCAGACAAGAAAACAACAACAAACTCCTGAGGAGTAGAGATCAATACCCAGATCTACTAAAATATATTACCTAAAATGTCCAAATTTTCACAAAAGGAATATGAAACTTAAAGAAAGGAGTATAACGCATACCCAGTGAGGATGGGGGAAGAAGCAGGCAACAGAAACTGCCTTTGCCTTTAAGGGCTTCCAGGTGTTGGAATTTAACAGACATAAACTCAAAGCCACTATTATAAATGTGGTCAAAAACCAAAAGGAACCATGTTTAAAGAATTAAAAGAAGGTACAACAATGATGACTCACCAAATAGAGAACATTAATGAAGACATAGAAATTAGAAATAATTTGTAAAGCTAAAAAGAGCCAAATTGAAACTCTGAAGTTGAGTACCATAGTATTTTACTGTTCTTACTGATAAGCAAAGCTAAGGGAATTCATCACTGGCAGACCTACCTTACAAGAAGTATGAAAGGAAGTTCTTCAGGCTAAAAGTAAGTGACACCAGAAAGTAATTTGAATACACAGGAAAAATCAAAGAACTCAAGTAAAGGTAATGATACAGGTAATGATAAAACAAAAAGTAATTAAATTTTTCTGTATTCCTCCTCTTAGCTAATGTAAAAAAAATTGCATAAAATAGTATCTACAAAATTGCATTATTGGGCCTGTAGCAACAAGAATGTAATACATTTTACAATAACAATACAACAGAAGGAGTGAAAACGAAAGTGGCGAAAGGGGTAGAAAAGGAAGTGGCATAAGAAAAGGAGAGCATAGGAGGAAATGAAAAGAATTGGAAATGGTAAAAAATAATGTAACTATTTTTAAAACCCAATAAATCCATTTGTGTTCTTTATTCTCTTAGCTTCTTTAAAAGACATGAGATCATACAAAGCAATCATTACATCAGTGTATTGTTGGGTTTGTAATATACATAGATGTAATATGTGTAACAGTGATAGCACAAAACAAGAGGAGAGAGAAGGGAGCAATATAGGAGTGAGTTTCTATATCTTATTGGAATTAAGCTAGTATAAATCCGAAATAGATTCCACATTAAGGTATATACCTAAGCCCTAGAGAACCAAAAAGAAAATAACTCAAAAATACACTTTTTTAAATGAGTAAAGAAGTTACAATATTATATTTAAAACATCCATTTAAGACAAAAGGAGGCAGAAAAAGAGGTAGTAAAGGAGGAATAAGAAATAATGCAGTAATGAGACAGAAGTAAGCAAAGAGCCAAAAGACGGAGATAAAACCGATCATATCAACAGTAACATTGAAGAAGGAAAAGCAGGGAGACCGAGTCAGAGAGGAGCAGGAGCTGGGTGAGGTTTGGTTTTCTCTGGCCATTTTAACTCCCAAGAGCCCTGAGGAGCCTCTGCCCCACCAGGCATGCCCTGAGGCTTCATACACATTTACCTCTTGATGGGCCTGGAGAGAGACATTTGCTTTCATTACCCTTGGGTAATATCCTGAGTGCTGCTTTTAGTTTCTATTTCTCTTGTATAGAGTCTAGTCTCCAAGGAAGCCTGCAGAACTTTCTGAGTGTTTAGTTTCTCTACATCGTTGCTGTTCGGAAGTACACTTCAGCCTGAACTGGGAAGTCTGAGGATGCCATCTTCAACTGTCTTTTCCTTAGTTGGAAAAGACACAAGGCTTGGAATTCAGTGTGATTATTTGTGAATACCGCTCCCCTTGCCTTCCAAGTTTCCTTCTGTCTCAAGCCAAATATTGGACAGAGAGTTCTTATAACAGCTTTGTCCACTCTATACTGTCCTGAGCCTCAACCTCCCTACCCCTGGGGAGTAAAGTATACCTTGAACCTGAGCTGGAAACTTCAGGGACAGACACATCAGTGTTCTCCTGCTGCCTCTTTTGGAGAAGAGTGTCAAACTAGCGTACCTAGCCAAGATTTTCCTCTCCTCCTGAGACCTATGTGGACCCCTGTTCTCATGAGTGGGCTGCTGCTGCCCTGGACTGTGGGGCTTTGGGAGAGCTCTGGGTTGAGGCACATGGTCCTACATGGGCAGACCCCAGACACTAGGAATGACAGCAGCCAAGCCAGAGAGGCACGCCTTGGCCAGAAGTTGCTCTGGAACACGCATTATGGAGTGCCAATCAATAAAGGGCGGGAACGCTGATACTGCCCGCCCAGTCTGGGCACCAGAATCTCGCCTGTAGCCATCAGACAGGACCCGTCCTTCCTGACCAAGCTTCCAGACACTTCCTGGACGAGCTCTTTAATTTGGCTCAAATGAAAACAACAAAAGTGTTCCCCGTACAAATCCATGCTGTGAACTGGGCTCTATGCAGTTTACCACACACAGTTAACACAACGAAGATTATTTCCAAAAACCACAGGAAAGGTAGAGTGAGATTCCTCCCCCATCAGAGTTACTGGAACACGACACCAGCCATGACTACAGAACTGCGTGGGTCCAAACCAGTGGGAATTCCTCTTCTGGCCTCCCCTGGTTCTTTTCTTGTGTGTTCTCATTCCCAGCTTGTCAGTGCTATGTTTGGGTCTCTCTCCATCAGCTCCTCACAGTCTGCAGACCACTTAGAGTGTTTACCCCGCAGCGGCCCCGAGTTCTCTGTAAGGACTGAAGCCTGACCTGCCAACACCTGAAAAGGCTGTTTTGTGCCAAAGCCCAAAATGCCACTTGCTGATTATTGATCCCTAGAGGACAAAATTAGGTGACAGAAGTTTAGAGAGAACTACAGTTTCCTTCTCATTTTACCATGTCTATATATTACTTTAAAATTTTAAAATAACTTAAGAGGAACAGATGGGAGCAGATGGGGACGTCCACATTGCCTCTGAAAGTCACTTTCATGTATTTGTCAGATGCTCATCGACCACCCACAAGCCAAGCTCATCCAGGTTCAGAGATACAGTCTCCAGGCATCTTCCTCACAGGCAGCTCATCACAGGAGTCCCTGCCTGGCTGGAGGCTGTGCGGGATGTAGCGAGAGGGTCCCCCTGGTGGGGAAACAGTAGGTGGGGCTGCAGGGAGGAGGAAGGCCTGAGTGTAGGCTCTGGGGAGGAGGAGGGATGGGGCCTGCAGGGCCTGGGTGACCAGAAGCACCAGGTGGCCAGAGGAGCTGGAGTTGCTGGGGCTGGGAAAGCAGAGACAGAAGGCACAGGCACCAGCACCTTGTCCAATTGGCACCATAAATCCAGGACATCTAAGCGCAAGAGTGCCTTGGCCACCCCACGATTTGTGAGTGAGCTGCTGGGGCCATTCCCTGGTTCAGTCAAAGGCACAGGCAAGGAGCCAGGCCCTAGGCCTGTGGGGCTGGAGAACTCCTTACACCACTGCTGCCCATACTCCTTCCAGGACACTGCCCTGTGTACCCCAGGTCACCTGAGCTCATGCACCTCCCTGACATCAACATCTAAGGCATTACCCAGCAGAGACTGGACACCACACTCCCCGTTCCCCTGACCCACCACAAGCCAATGTCCCAAAGTGCAAAAATGTCCTAAAATGGCTTTTCTTTGAGAGCTATTTAGACCATGCCTTTCCCATCCCAAACAGGGACTTCTTAAAAAATCATAATAGATTTAAAGATGTGGCGTTGGTAAGTCCCTGGCCTTCCCTCGCCCCCAGTGTCCACCTCCCCATTGATAGCATGCATAGAGGTAGGGTTGAATCTACCAATAGTCAAAAAATGTCCTTGCAACTCTGACAATTTGAGGTTCATTGGCCTTGAGGAAGCAGCAGTTGTCTTTTTAGATGGGGCCCACCCCATCTTACCTCTCAGATAACTCAAGGGTTCCAACTGGAGCTCACAGGATGAAAGGCAGCATGTCCCCAATGAGCCAGGGAGACTGAGGGCTACCCACTGCCCTCCTGAGAGAAAGAGGGTCCCTGAAGAGGGTCACAAATCCAGGCTTCCACTCAGTAACAAGAGCAGGCACAGTGACCACACAGATACTCACCCTTGAACTGGTGATGGAGATGAATATTCTGCTCTAAACTGAATACCAGGCCAGGCACAGTGGCTCCCACCTACAATCCCAGCATTTTGGGAGGCCAAGCCTGGTAGATTGGTTAAACCCAAGAGTTTGAGACCAGCCTGGCCAACATGGTGAAACTCCATCTCTATTAAAAATATAAAAATTAGCTGGGCATGGTGGCATGCCCCTGTAGTCCCAGCTACTCCAGAGGGTGAGGTGGGAGGATCACCTAAGCCAGGAGGTCAAGGCTGCGGTGAGCAGTGATTGTGCCACTGCACTCCAGCCCATGGTTGGGAAAAGCTAACCTAGACTTAAATGAGATGAGAAAAGAGGCCATGTGTTCTAGAGAAAGAGTCCTGCCCTGGAAGATAGGACGCCAGGAGCAAAGTTCAAGTCTGCCTGGGCCTAAAGTGGACAGAGCCCTGCCTATTGAAACCACCTTTGCAGAATTATGAGTAAAGAGAGAAATCTAACACGACTGACTCCATCTTGCTTCTGACCTCACAGGCTAAATGAGTTTGTTTGTTGTTTTGTTTGTTTTGCTTCTTCCCATGCAGAGGCCAAGATAACTATGAGAAGAATTTAGTTTATAGTTAAACTTTGAGGCAAGGGAAACTGATCCCCCTCCTTGTTTAGAGACTGAAGCTGCATTCGTAAGACAAGATTAGAAATATGGTAGGGGCTTGAACTTTGCTAAAGCGTAGGCATCATTAACGATGACCTGCCATTGCCTGGTTTGTTTTTCTACAGGATGCTTCTTGCCCCAGAGTCAGGCAACCAAGGGTTGCAAGATTTCTAACTTCTTCAGGTACTTCTATAGAGAACATCACTATTGCAAAACCTAAACTCTTAGACCTGGTGCTGTGGCTCACGCTTGTAATCCTAGCACTTTGGGAGGCCAAGACAGGTGGAGCACTGGAGGTCAGGAGGTTGAGACCAGCCTGGCCAACATAGTGAAACCCCATCTCTACTAAAAATACAAAAATTAGCCGGGCGTGGTGGCACAAGCCTATAATCCCAGCTACTAAGGAGGCTGAGGCAGGAGAATCACTTAAACCCAGGAGGCAGAAGTTGCAGTGAGCCAAGATTGCCCCACTGCACTCCAACCTGGGGGACAGAGCAAGAATCCGTCTCAAAAAAAAAAAAATTGCTCTTTGAGAGAGTTTTCAGATTTAGCATTTTGGTAGAAAAAGAGACACCTCCTGGTCCAGAGACCACCTTCCCTCCTGGGAACTGACTCAGTTGCCCAAAGACAGTTTTAGCTGCCCCTGTGATTTCATCCCCAGCCAATCAATTGTCTCAGTTCTCCAGCCCTCTGCCTGCCAGAGTATCCTTAAAAAACCCTAGCCTCTGAATTCTCAGAGAGGCAGGTTTGAGAAGTTTCTCCCATTCTCCTCGCTTGGCTTGCCCTGCGATTATTAAACTCTTTCTTTGCTGCAACCCCTGCTGTTCTCATTGGTTTTTTCAGGACAGCAGGCAAGAAGGACCCGACGGGTTGTGATACTATCTCACAGGGTCGGGAGAAGGGATCCCAAACAGAAAACTCATCCAGCTTTCTACCCACAAACGTTTACTGAGCACCTACTTTGTGTATTATACTCGTTGCTGGAAATACAGAAATTAATCCCTCCAGAAGCTCACCCTTTAACAGGCTCTGCCTTTGTCCCTTAAGAGTTGAATGGCCTTGGGCAAATGGCAGCCTCATCATAGAAATGGAGGTAAGAGTAGAAACCTACGTTCTAAAGTTTTGTGAGGATTTAGGGAGTTAAAGTTCGTGCAGCATGCCAGGAGCTCACCGCTGGCCTCTATGACCATCAGTAGGAATGACAGATGTTATCAACAGGTCCTTACAAGGGCCGACAGAATGTGATGAGATGGAGCTGAGAGCCCTGAGAGGAAGGAGGGGTCTCCATGGAGGGCACAGGGGACACTTTGAGGGGGACCCTTTGAGGAGTTAAAACAAGAGAGAGGAATAGATACCATGTGTGGAGACTGGGCCTGAGAGAGCCCCCAAGTGTGTGAGGTAAGAAGGGTCATAAGGCTGAAGTTGGCCAGGGCGGTGTGGAGAGGAAGGCTGGGCAGGTCATGGAAGACTCTGGACCATGCTCAGGGTATGGACTTCTCTTTGTAGGCCATTGAGGAGCTGGAGGGAACCTCTACACCGGGGGCATGACATTCTGAGACTTGAGTTTTAGGAAGCCAGCATCAGTTGCAGGTGAAGGATACATACAAGATGCAGATCTCAGAGCAGGAGATGAGTTAGGAAGTGGGATCTGAGTTACACTCAGGTGGGACGCTCTCTGAAAACCTCCCAGAACATTTTTGTTTGTGGTTTGTGGGGAGGGGGCGGGAAGTCCCTAAAAAAACAACCGGATTGTTTCTACCTGTAAAGACTCAACTTGTGAGTGGGTGGGTTTGCAGAATGTTCATTGACATCACTAGGGCCCCCGGTCAGCCGGTGCAGACACTTGACCAGCCCACAGAGACAGGTGCCTGAACCAGAGCCAGTGGGTTTATCCACAGTGACAAATGGGGCTGCCAAATGGCCGGCATGCCACACCTCAGGCCAGTGCAGCCCATCCTAGGGGAAAGTCTAGGTGGAAGCCAATGCTTGCCAACTCAAGCTGATTGGAGAATGCAAAGCCAAGTCCAGAGAATAGGTGGGGACACAGCCACAGCCACAGCCAGGGTCCCTGAGTGGCTGCCCAATCCTGGAGAGCGCCACCATGGGGATAGGCCTGTGAGTAATCAGCTGTCCACCAGTTCCCACAGACTGGTTCACCCCAAGGGCTCCTACCCTAGAACCCAACGGAGACGACTCCTTTTACTGTTCACCATAAAGACGTTCCCTTCTGCTTCTACTTTGCTGAGAGTCTACCATAAATGAATGTTGAGTTTAGTTGTCCACATCTATCTGAAATCTTACCTTTACTCTCTGAATGTGGTGATTGACATTTATTGACTTTTAACTTAAAACCAACTTTTCATTCCTGGGATCAAACCCACTTGGTTGAGGTGTATTATGCTTCTTATATATTGCTAGATTCAATTTGTTGATATTTTGTTAAAGACATTCACACCTATGTTCATAAAGAATATTGGTCTATAATTTTCTTTTCTTATAATTTCCTTGTCAGGTTTTGGTATCAAAGTTATGCTGGACCCATAAAGTGAATTAAAAAAAAAAAAATTTCTGGGTGGGCCACAGTGGCTCATGTCTGTAATCCCAGCATTTTGGGATGCCGAGGCATCCAAAATAAGAAGAAGAAGAAGAAGAAACAAAAACATTATTTCCTCTTCTGCTTTATTAGTTAAATAATGGTGTTTTTTTCTTTTCTTAAATGTTTGACAGAATTTACCAGTGAAGCCATCTGGCTCTGGAGTTTTCTTTCTAGGAAAGCTTTTTATTAATTCGATTTCTTTAATAGCTACAGTGCCATTCAGATCTACTATTACTTCCTTTTTTTTTTTTTTTTTTTTTTGAGATGGAGTCTCACTCTTTTTCCCACGATGGAGTACAGTGGCGCAATCTCAGCTCACAGCAACCTCCACCTCCCAGGTTCAAGAGATTCTCCTGCTTCAGCCTCCCAAGTAGCTGGCACTACAGGTGCACCACCATGACCAGCTAATTTTTGTATTTTTAGTAGAGATGGGGTTTCACCACGCTAGCCAGGCTGGCAGGCTGGTCTCGAACTCCTGACCTCAGGTGATCTGCCTGCCTCAGTCTCCCAAAGTGCTGGGATTACAGGTCCTTAGATAGAGGGTGTTGAGTGATTATCAAAATCAATATATTTATCCTTACTAGAGACATAGCAATAAGTAAACAAGGGCTGTTTCTTATATACCGCTAAAAAGAAGCAAATGTCTTCATATCAAAACACAAATCAGCCCCAGAGATGCCATTAATAATACCAGAGAGTCTTGCTGGTCTGATGTAATGAAGGTAGATCTTTGGATATCGAGAGGCATAGATGTTGCCTTCCAGCAATTCTTCATAAATATTGCATCTCTCTGCTACAAGTGGATAGATCTGGAACTACAGTCAGTTTAAGATTGCTGGTCAATCAGGGAGCCATGTCCCAGACAGTTGATCAAGCTTATGTCTTGCAACCAGCGATAGGATGCAGGCAGTGCCAGACAGTCACACATGGTAAGGACAGTCCCCCTCCTCATGCCAAGAAAGCTGCAGACAGATTAATGCCCAAGCACCTAGCCAGTGGGTCTTTAAAATGGGGTGGTTGGGGGACATCATAAGTAAAGACTTGAGCATCACATACAGAGTTGTGGGAAATGGAGTCCGGGATGGGCCCTAGCTCCGCTGCTGCTCCCTGTGCAGCCTTAAATGAGTCTCAATACTCTGTGCCTCAGTTTTCCTACTAATAAGTGATCGTGAGGGTGGGGACACTGGACCGGACAATTCCCCTGTGTCTCCCTGCTTAACATCTAGGACGATATCAGAGGAAGTGGACAAGCTTATGCTCCAAGAATGCTCCAGCAATTCAAAGACGACCCCCCTCCCACCGCCCAGCTGATGGTGGAGCATATTACTGCGTGTCCCATGCAGGCTGGAGAGGCAGAGCCTCTCAGAACTCAGTGGATGCCCAGTGGAGGGGAGGCTGAGCTGTCACTTTGTCTGTCCAGAGGCATTTGTGATTCTCTCATGCCCAAATCAATTCAGGGGTGGTTAAAAGCCTAGGCATTAGGGATCAGATAAAACCAGGGATTAATCTGTTCTCTACTACTAACCAGCTGTGTGGCCTTGGGGATGCTACCTAACCAAGTGAAGCCTCAGTTTCCTCGTCTGCAAAATAGCAGTAAAAAATAGAATCTGCCTCAGAGAGTCGTGGCAAGATTACAGGCTCTCGGACACTTGCGTAGGGTTCCCAGAATGCAGCCAACACTCAGGATTTGCTATCGTTGGTTCCAGGAAGCCAGGATTCCAAGTTCCTATTCTAGTACCTTTATTGTCAGGAAACCCTTTAATTTCTGGTTAAAGAGGCTGCCAAGATCCCTTTCCCATCCCCAGACCTCACACATACCCCTCTTTCTCCCTCCCTGCAGGCCCAGGCACTCAGCCTGCTCCCCTCTCCTGAGCCACCTCACTTCCTCCATGCCGGGAACCGGTTCATAGGAATGGAAAGCTGTCTTCTCAACCCTGCTTTCTGGTGTCCTCCAAATGTGTCCCATGAATTGAAGAATTCATTTTTAGACAAGGAGCAAGAAAAAGAGAAAAAAGAGAAACAGTGAGTTTGGAATATCCCCAGCTGCTTGGCATCTTTATCCCTGACTCCTGAGCTCCTTCCGGAGAGTTCTGCTGCTGGCTTCACCTGAGGCTGATTCGAGTCAGGTAACAACTGGGATTAGGGGAGTCCTCCATCCCTTTATAACCTTGGTTCCTAACTCCTACAGCAGGTGCTTAGGTCTCAAAAAGAATTTATCTCTGTCCATTGAGTTCTTCAATTATCATTGGTGTTTTAGTCATTTACTCTTTCTTTAAAGAAAAAAAATGGGGCTGGGCATGGTGGCTCACGCCTGTAATTCCAGCACTTCAAGAGGCCGAGGTGGGCAGATCACCTGAGGCCAGGAGGTTGAGACCAGCCTGGCCAACATAGGGAAACCCAGTCTCTACTAAAAAATACAAAAACTTAGCTGGGCGTGGTGGCACATGCCTGTAGTCCCAGCTACTCGGGAGGCTGAGCTGGTAGAATCACTTGATTCTACCCGGCAGGCAGAGGTTTCAGTGAACCGAGATCACGTCACTGCACTCCAGCCTGAATGACAGAGCAAGACTCTGTCTCAAAAAAAAAAAAAAAAAGAAGAGGAAAAATGTTATGAGCACCATCCTTCGCGAAGCTTCTGCCATTGATCTTTATCTATTTAGTGTATGGTTCCTTATATCTTACCACCAGTTACGGGCCATGAGGGGCAGGGAATACTCCCTCTGAGTTCGGGATTCCAGAATGGAATGCACTTCTCGTGTACAGCACATCTATCCTGCTGTATTGCTGAAGAAGTAAAATCAGAGAGGCACAGTGACTTGTGCCAAGGTACCCTACAAGTTGGCCATGAGGGGGACCAGAACCTGGCGGTGGTGGTGGAAGTAGGAGGGGGACCCTGCTCTGCCTAAACAGCCCACTGTATCAGCCCCCTAGGATTGCTGTAACAAATACCACAGACATTTACTTCCTCATGGGGCTGGAGGCTGGATGTCCAAGATCAAGGTGTCGGCAGGCCTGGGATCTCCTGAGATCTCTCTCTTTGGCTTGGAGACAATGTCTTCTCCCTGTGATCTCATATGGTCTTTCCCGTGTGTGTGTCTGTGTCCTCATCTCATCTTCTTATAAGGACACACCCTAATGACTTCATTTTACCTTAATCACCAAATATAGTCACATTCTGAGGTCCTGGGAGGTAGGACTTTATCATATGAATTTGGTGGGGATACAATTTGGCCCATAACACCCAAACACCCTCGTGTAAAGGCAGCAGCAAAGCTACCACCAGCTTCAGACAGTGGATTATTTTCAGCCTGCTTGGTCTCCATTCCCAAGGCTAGACCCCCACCCTCTCCCTTCCACCTCTGGCAAGCCCAGATTAAGAGAAATGAAACGAATCTCATGAATCT
Organism: Theropithecus gelada; assembly: GCF_003255815.1. Lineage (NCBI taxonomy): Eukaryota > Metazoa > Chordata > Mammalia > Primates > Cercopithecidae > Theropithecus > Theropithecus gelada. Next base: position 67,804,424 of record NC_037670.1, read on the forward strand.
TGAGTAGGTGAGCACTTCGCTGTGGAGTTACCTGGATGACCCTGTGCTCTTGGGGCCTGCATTACCAGCTGGTGACACCGTAGTCTTGCAAAGCAAGCCGTCCAGGGCTGTGCAGCTCAGAGGCCTTCAGGAGCTTAGATCCAGACCTCAAAAGTGGACCCTGAGCAAACCTCTCACAATCCCACGTCCACAGTTTCCATTTGAGGCTGGTCTCAGTGGTACAAGTTACAACGATTTCTATAGGTGAAAGAGATGGTGAAACCTGTTGCTAGTCCCCCAGGACATAAATCAGCCAGGTGACTGACAGAATGTTCCACATCACTGGAAGGTTTAGAATGTTGGTCTGGCACGTGCTCCCCATTTTCACACACATACTCTCATCACCCCCTAGCACATTAAGGGAACAGCCATCCCATAGGTCTCATCCACGTCCCTGGTGTTCTTGGTGGAGTCCTTGATATATCCATTGTCTCAGTTGTATGTTGCTAAGGTAGAGCCACATTGCCTCATTCTGTTGTATTTTTAGGCAACTATTATTGCATTATCTTGGAGTGAGCTTTTGATTGATTGTTTTGTTTTGAAATTGACAAAAACAACAAAGGTGTCGCTGGGGCTCCAGGTCATGGGGTCAGCACATCTCCTGGGGTGTGTTCTGGGCATGCCACTCAGCTGGACAAAGTGAGGGAGGAGGACCATGAGACCTGGAGGAGGCTTTGCACTTCACCCCCAGGAAGCCAGGAGCTGGGCAATGGGAAAGTCTCTATGGCATATGAAGCGACAGCAGAGCACGTGAGAACAGGTGGGAGAGGCTGCTGGGGTGATGCAGGGGCAGAGCACAAGTGCCAGACAAGGCCACCACGGGGCACTCAGGGGAGGGCAGAGTCCAGAGCATTCTCAAAGAAGAGTGGACAGGGTTTGGGAACTGGCGATAGCAGGTGGTCACTGGCTATACAACACAGCCTGGATAAGCACGTTGGCATTCTGTGATCCCATTTCACCCCAGGAAGCCATTGCATTCTGAGTTCAGAAACAACCCAACAGCTGGATGTCTTCTATTTTCTCACAGAATTCAAATTTAGCCCCGAACATCTATAAACAATAATCATCAGAAATATTGTCATCATAGTACACTGCAACTCTCTAATTCTAAAAAATCCTGGGAAAGTATGCAGTAGTAGGTAGATAGATAGATAAATAGATAGGTAGATAGATAGATAATGAGAGAGGAAAGAGAATGTTTATATACACAGTGTCATGCCTGGGTGTAGAGTTGGAGATGATTTTTATTTTCTGCTTTATATTTTCCTGGTTTTTCATAACTTTCTCCAATGAATGTGTATTACTTATAAAATAGAAAACGTATTTCCATTTAGCTAAAACAAATACATCAGCACTTTATGTCTGTACCAAAAAGGGTTGCAAAAAGACAAGCAATTGAGATGGAGCGGGGACCCCTCTTAGGGGCCTCTGGGCCCCTTAAGGATGGAAATAAAGGAAAATCTTGAGTTTCTTCAAGGGAAGTTCCAGACACCTAGCTAACCCTGAGAAGTAAATAAGCAACGTGATAAGCAAGAAGATAATTGTAGCCTAAAACAATAGCCAAGGAAGCCAGAATCAAGGGAAGTTTGGTTTTCCACAGAAACTAAAAATAACATCTTAATATATGTCCTGAAGTGTTTTTCAGTAACTCGGACCCCCACCAAATGGGTTCACCAGCACAAAGACTTAAGATAAAGGGGAACTGGGGACTGAATTCTGACTTCTGTTCTTTCTTTTGTTTTTTTTTTGGAGACGGCATATCTCACTTTGTCACCCAGTCTGGAGTGCAGCAGTGCAAACTCAGTTCACTGTAACTTCCACCTCCCAGGTTAAAGCAATTCTCCTGCTTCAGCCTCCCAAGTAGCTGGGACTACAGGTGCACGCCACCACACCTGGTTAATTTTTGTATTTTTAATGGAGATGGGGTTTCACCATGTTGGCCAGGCTGGTCTCAAGCTCCTGTCCTCAAGTGATCCGCCTGCCTTAGCCTCCCAAAGTGCTGGGATTACAGGCATGAGCCACAGCACCCAACTGTTCTTTGTCTAAATTTCTTCCTGAGGGACCTGGAGAAAGTCACATCCACAAGCCAGAGCTGACATTTTCTTCTGCTCATCCCAGATTCTTAAACAAAGCTTCTCTTGCTTAACCAATGGCAAATCAGAAAATTCTTTGAATCTATCTGTGACCTATAAGTCCCCTCTTCAAGATATCCTGCCTGATACGGTTTGGATATGTGTTCCCTCTAAATCTCATGTCGAAACACAACCTCCGTGTTGGAGGTAGGGCCTGGTGGGAGGTGTCTGGGTGATGGGGGTGGATCCCTCATGAATGGCCTGGTGCCCTCCTCTTGGTAATGAGTGAGTTCGCTCTGTGAGTTCACCCAAGAGCTAGTTGTTTAAAGAAGCCTGACTCCTCCTCCTCTCTTGCTCCCGCTCTCACCATGTGATGCTCTGGCTCACCCTTTGCCTTCTGCCATGATTGAAGCTTCCTGAGGCCCTCACTAGAAGCTGATGCGGGCACCATGCTTCTTGTACAGCCTGCAGAACTGTGAGCCAATAAAAACCTCTTTTCTTTATCAATTACCCAGACTCCACTATTTTTTTATAGCAATGCAAAAATAGACTAACACACTGCTTTTGTAGGCCAAATCAATGTATAAACTCCATGTATTGATTTACAATTTTGTCTGTAACTTCTGATTTCCTGAAAGTTATCCCTGCCTTTAAAAACCCCTGTTTGAAGGGTGGTGAACATCACACACCAGGGCTTGTCATGGGGTGAGGGGTAGGGGGAGGGATAGCATTAGGATATATACCTAACGTAAATGACGAGTTAATGGGTGCAGCAAAGCAACATGGTACATGTATACCTATGTAACAAACCTGCACGTTGTGCACATGTACCCTAGAGCTTAAAGTATAATAATAAACAAATAATAAAAAATAAAAAGTCCTGTTTGCAAGCTATGGGGGAAGTGAGGTCTTAAACATGAGCTGCCTGATTCTCTTTGCTGGGCACCATGCAAACAAATACCCTTCTTTCTCCCACTGCAAACCTTGATGTGAACGTTTGGCCTCACTGCACTGGGTGAACAGACTCAGTTCAGTTCAATAACACCTCAGAACTGGACTCCTCATTCTGATTTCATGGAACACTCTCGTCATTGGTGGTGCTGGCTTCAGTTTATTTAGTGGTTTTGTTCTGTAGTTACATGCTTTGAAGAATGTACTAAGCTCCACTCAGACCAAAGCCAAGCCCCTGTCATGGTCATCCAGCCCTCCACAGCCTTCCCTGTTTCCATTTTTTTTTCCTTTTTTTGTTTGTTTTTTGTTTGTTTGTGATGCAGTTTTGCTCTTGTTGCCCAGACTGGAGTGCAACGGCGCAATTTCAGCTCACTGCAACCTCCACCCTCTGGGCTCATGCGATTCTCCTGCCTCAGCCTCTCAAGTAGGTGGGATTACAGGCATGCACCACCACACCCAGTTAATTTTGTATTTTTAGTAGGGACGGGTTCTCACCATGTTGGTCAGGCTGGTCTTGAACTCCTGACCTCAGGTGATCCACCTGCCTCGGCCTCCCAAACTGCTGGGATTACAGGCATGAGCCACCACACCTAGCCTCCATTCTCTTTTTATATTTTAGGTTGATTGTAGTTTTTTGTTTTGTTGCTGTTGTTTTTGTTTTTTTACAAGCCAGGATGTGTGGTCCATCCTGCTATTGGTCCTTTTCTTGGGAGCTGTATCCATGAATTTACAATGTCAAGAGGAACAGGAATGCACCTTAGGACCTCACTGTGCACCTAGTTCACGGGGATGTACATCACAGGATGTACACCTGGGCACGGGTCCAGCTGGACACAAGCCCAACTCTTCAGAGGAAGGGAACCTGCGTAGAAAGCAGCTCCTCAATAACCATGATGACAATAACTGAGACATCCTCTCAGAACCAGCACAACGTGGGCATCCAGTAAACATCACCCAACACAGTGATTGAAACTGACTCATTCCCACCCACATGGAAACCCACGAATGAAAAGAGCAGTCTGAGCAAGTCCTCTTGTGTCATACAGCCCTACTCACCCCTCCACCTAGTTCCTACCATAGCACAGTTCAGTTACGGGTGGACATCACTGTTTCCCCTACAGGATGTGAGCCATTTGCAAATGGTAGACAGGTAGATAAATGACAATGAAGAGGTAGTGGCTTTTTAGGAAAAGTCCTCCTCACATCCTTAGGTAATACAGCTGAGGGCTGGCACCAGCTGGCATATGAGAAACTACTACCTTGACCTTCAAGCCATGATCTGACCTTCAGGCCCCGGTTCACCATTTGGAGCTGTTTATCAAGGAGCTTAATTCCAGCAGAACATCTTCACAGACAAAACCCCCAGAAACGCTGCATTCTCCCATCAAATTCAACGTTACCCGAGCATCAGAGACAGCAGTAAACCCTGCCAGACCATCCTTACCCAGGGACCAAGAAGATGACATCTTTATGATTTAAGAGAACTAACCTTAGACCATCTTTTTGTCCCTTTTATACTTGAATAATTTTTACAATAAATGGTATCTTAGATCCATGACTACTGCTGAATAGGACTTGCTGGAACATTATTCCTAAACCAAGTTTTGTCCCAGAAAAAAATCATTTCTGAAAAGCTGCAACACAATGAAATATTCTTCAACATTGTTATAAAATTCTTAAGACCTTTACAAATGCACACATGGGTTCTGGAGGCTTCAAAACTAGAAGCCCTGACTACTTTTATTATGATTCAAAAAATGGTCTGAAACTACCGCATTGGAGATAGTTTTATTTTTAATTAACCCTAGAACAGTCAATCAACTATGTTACCCTAAATACCACTCTGGAGTCTGAGGACCCACTATTAAATTTAAAGGTACAGATAACTGTCCAAACTATGGATGCCTCAATGTGGAGTCTGGAGCTGTTAACGTCATCTCTGTCATGTCCCCCTCTCATTGTTTTTATTGTTGCAAAGTTGGAAGTAGGGTGAGTCATATCCCTCCCATTCAGGGGCCCTGTCCTCATCTGCAGCACAGACTCTGCAAAGGCATCCAGCAGGTGCACTCTAATTCTGCAGGTCCTGGCAGAGGGAAGGTATCTCACACTCCATAGACTGTCTACCCAGACCAGAAGTCATAGCACCCAGTGAGCTCACTGTGGGTCACCTGCCTTTTCACTGGAGCAGTCAACCCTAAGAGGAAGCTGCAAGTCCATCATGCACACACAAGTCCAGCGGGCTGCAGCCAAGCACTCCATGCAAAATGGCAGCCGACTGACATCCTCGAGGGAGAAAGGATCTCTCAGAAATTGTGCAGCTCTTCTGCCCCCTCCCTCTAAGCCAAGCCCCTGCATTCACCCACTTCGGCCTCCACTCAAGAACAAGGGCCTCAGCCCCTCCTGTCCCACTGGCTGCATCTCCTCTTCCCAGCCTCAGGCCTCAGCCCCAAGTGAGCTCTGGGCTCTTTAAAGCCCATGGCTTTAAATGTCCACATCCACCCCAAAGCACCCTGAAGTCTAGACTCAGCTGTCCACCTGCTCTGCTGGCTTCCCTCGCTGCCCAATGTCATCACATCCTGTGGCTGGAGCACCTTCTGGACTGGAAGACTTCCTGTCCGGTCTTCACCATCTCAGAAAACAGCAAGGCCCAGGAGATAACCTTCATCCCTCCCTCCTCCACCATCAACCCACCCCTCTGCACCCCCCACTGTGACACCAGCATACCTGTTGGGGTCTCCCCTGGACTCCCTGAGATCCCTCCCAACCTCCTTGCCCTGCATTGCATCCTGCATTCTCCACAGGGGTCACAGTGGTCTTCTAAAGTGCAAATCACAGAGGCTGAAACTTGCAAATGCTTCTCCCCACACTAGAAAATAATCTTGCCCACCCCATCCCATCACTCGCCCACCCCTCACCCATTCCTCCTTCAAAGGCTCAACCCTCACCCTCCTTTTGGGGACACTCAGTCCAGGGTGAGAACTGTAAGTCTGCAGTAGTTCTCAAACTTTAGAATCACCTGGGGAGCTTGTAAAAAAGAATACCGGCCGGGCGCGGTGGCTCAAGCCTGTAATCCCAGCACTGTGGGAGGCCGAGACGGGCGGATCACGAGGTCAGGAGATCGAGACCATCCTGGCTAACACGGTGAAACCCCGTCTCTACTAAAAAATACAAAAAACTAGCCGGGCGAGGTGGCGGGCGCCTGTAGTCCCAGCTACTCGGGAGGCTGAGGCAGGAGAATGGTGTGAACCTGGGAGGCGGAGCTTGCAGTGAGCTGAGATCCGGCCACTGCACTTCAGCCTGGACGACAAAGCAAGACTCCGTCTCAAAAAAAAAAAAAAAAATACCAACTTCTGGGTGGCTCTGCCCCAGACCAGAAAAGTGGGCACCAGCCAGGTGGACCCTGGACACCCAGCTGAGCTTGATACCTGCAGTCATGGAGCCTGGTCTGAGGCCCTGAGGGCCTGAGGGTCCAAGGGTCCTCAGTCTTAGTCCTACTAAAGTCACATGCTCACACTGGGGCGCCACACACTGAGATTTTGATGTAGTTGGTCTTTGGGGATAGGGCCCCAGACTGGAACTTTTGCAAGCTCTGCAAGTGACTCTAACATGCAACCAGGGCCAAGAACCTCACTGCTGTGGACCACTGGTACCCAAACCTGAGCCTCAGGACCCCCTGGAGCACTGTTAAAACGGCAAGTGCTGGGCCTGCCCCAGAGTTTATGGTCCAGTGGTCCAGGTGGAGCCAAGAATCTGTGTTTCTAACAAGCTCTCCAGCAATGCTGCTGGTCCACAGACCCCCCACTTTGAGAAGTGTTGCCCAGATCTTTCCCGTTCAGGCTGCGGCTCACACTTGAGCTTTTCAGAAAGGCCCAGCCACCTTAGCTGAACATTGGGATAGTTTCCAATCTGTTGCTACAGCAACAGTGCTGAAGGGAACATCCTCATACATGTTTCTTACACTGGAATATTTCTTTAGGGCTGCTGGTTAAAACAGAATGCCTCTCTTTTTTCCATAGAGACTGCCAAAAGTTTCACCAAAAACTAAATTAATTTATAATCAAACCAGGACCCTTTCAACACACCCCTACTGTATTAGTCTGTTCGCGCACTGCTGTAGAGAAATACCTGAGACTAGGTAATTTACAAAGAAAAAAAGTTTAATGGGCTCATGGTTCTGCAGGCTGTATAGGAAAGCAAAGCGACTTCTGCTTCTGGGGAAGCCACAGGAAACTTTCAATTATGGCAGAAGGCGAAGGGGAAGCAGGCACATCTTACGTGACTAGAGCAGGAGAACGAGAGAGAGGCGAGAGGTGCCACATGCTTTTAAACAACTATCTCCCCATTGACTGGTCAGTGCCCTTGTCGTGGTCATGCTGGGTGCTAGATACTTTACATACTAATCCCTTCACATATGTATAAACATATCTCATGTATTTTGATATAAGGCTGGTGCTTTTCTTATTATTAATTTGTAAACAGTTTGTGGTTTCCATTTTTATTTCTTCTTGAATCCAAGATTATATAGAAGGCTTTTCTAAATTTCCAAGTGAAAATGAAACCAGTCCAATCGTCCCATAGAACTGATGTTTTTGGTTTTTTGAATTAAAATAGAAATTGACTGTCCCAGTCTTAAAAATTTGAGGAATGTACATTTGTCTTTCCTGAATTTCTTTCTCAGAAAACCAACCATCAGGCTTCCCAGATAGTATCAAGGACCTGAAACTCAGCAGATCACTGCATCTGGACAATGAGACACCAGACCCCTCACACATCATGATTGTTGATATGGTTAGGCTTCGTGTCCCCCCCTTAAATCTCATCTTGAATTGTAATCTTGATAATCCCCACATTCCCCACGTGTCAAGGGAGAGACCAAATCGAGGTAATTGAATCATGGGGGCGGTTTCCCCCATACTGTTCTCGTGACAGTAAATTCTCACCAGATCTGACGGTTTTATAAGGGGCTCTTCCCCGTTCACTCAGCACTTCTCCTTCCCGCCTGGTAAAGAACATACCTTGCTTCCTCTTCACCTTCCACCATGATTGCTAAGTTTCCTGAGGCCTCCCCAGCCATGTCTCACATTAAACTGTGAGTCAATTAAACCTCTTTCCTTTATAAATTACCCAGTCTCTGATGGTCCTTTATAGCAGGATGAAAATGGACTAACATAATTGCCTAACTGACCACCTGCTTCCTGTTGACCAACTCCTCTTCCTTAACCCTCCCTAATTCCTATTTTCCCACACATAGTCACATTTCTTCCCTGCTCTATAAACCACAAATTTTAGCCAGTTGAGGAGACAGATTGGAGACTGCTCTCTCATTCTCATCAGCTGCAGCACCCAGGTAAAGCCTTCTTCCTTGGCAATACTCCATTGTCTCAGTAATGGGCTTTCTGTGTAGGCGAGTGGCAGGACCTAGACCAAACCCCTGGTGTTTCAGTAACAAAAAGATTTTTTCTTTTGCCTATTAGTCCAAGAATGTGGCCAGCATCATTTTAACTTTTGTCAGTTTCTCATGGATATTCAAAAAGAACGAATATTTCCCTTTGGGGTGTATTGACAGACAAATGGAGAGATAGATGATAAATATTAGATATATATTATATGAAGCTTATTATTCAAAACTTGTATATACCTACTTTTTAATGTGTGTTTACTTAATTCCTTGATCTTTTGATTCCTGAAAGAGATCTGTTGCAAATCTCCCATGGTGGTTATGAACTGGCCAATTTCTCCTCCTGTCTCCAACAATCCTGCTCTGAATCCTTTGAAGCTATGATGCTATACGTAGCTGCTTCTCTGCATCCTCCAGTCCTACCTATCAGCTAAGACCTGGCTTCAATGCCACTTCCCTTGTGGGCTCCTCGAGGGCACGGAGCTGAGCCTAACCTAATCCTCCAAGGACGCCCTCTCTCCACCTACCTCTCCGAGGGACTGGCCTCATTCTGCTCCGTAGGGAGTGGTCTGTGTACAAATCTCATCTCCAAGGCTCCAAGACAGACAGCCCTTGAGAGAAAAGAGGGTGTCTTTATAAGCCTCTCCTCCTCACAAGGCCAGGCACTTGTTTAATTGGTGCTGAAAGAACATCCGTACTTCCCAGATAGCTAATTGATCATACCTAATATCTATTTGTTGCTGATCCCTTAATTGAAAACTCAATCCTCCAACTATAAAATTAAAAGAGTGCCCCTAGAGTAAATCCCTATAACAAAGAGGCTTCCATGAATGCAGCGTATTGTGAGCACAGTGCCTGACTTTGCTGGAAAAGCAATGATAGATTGTTTTATCTTGTGATTATTCCGCCGCCATGAACCAGTGCAGCTGTGGAACAGAGTCCCTTTCACATCCTTCTGAATGAAACTGCTTGGAAACAAAACATATGGAGCATAGATGCTTAAGGCAAAGGAACATCTTTCTCTCCAGTTGGATCCATTCAACATTTACTAATGTTTAATTTTAGGCAAACCCATGGAAGGCGTTGGTGGGTAGAGCAGGGGGGTTGAGTGAGGACGAGGGGCCACAGGCTGAATCCAACACAGTGCCTGGAGGCAAGCGGCTTGAGTGCATGTAAGTTTACAGACCTACGGGAGGCTCCTAGCAGTGCCTGGTTCTTCATGGGGCTCGGCAGATTTTAATAGACATGTACTGGAATAGGGACATGTTTGATTCACTGAGGAGACCCAAAGGAAGGTTCTGGACCACACAGGGTCAGCAGCCCCAGAAGCAAGGTATACAATGACGTTGGCATGCAAGAGGAAGATAGATGCCTCCAGTCAAGGTGGGAACAAAGGGTCCGGGCCCCTTCCTGTCTTCCGTTCTGAGTTCCACAGGCTGTCACAGCCAGGGACAGAGAAATACATCAGAAAACCTAATTGTGGACAAGCACAATCGCCCCCCAGGTGTCCATGACCGGCCTGCCGGTTCATTACCATGTTGATAATACCCGGAGCCCCAAAGCCCAGGGGTCACTCTGCCAGTGAGTGTAGTTTGTGGAAAAGCAGCCATAGAGGATTCCAGACAGAATGAGGGTGTCTCAGGGAAGGACAAGAAGGGTGGGATCCCAGGATGCACTGAGGCCCCCTGGCAGATCCACTGCACAAATGACAGGAAACTGAGGTGGGACAGGGGTGTGAGGGGATTTCCTGCAGCTCCTCAGCAAGTCAGGAAAAGAGCCAGGCCCCAGTGCTGAAGCCAGCCCAGTGCGTGGCCTCCCAGTCCTGCGAATGGCTGGTGGCCTAAGGCAGGCTCCCTTCAGGAGGCGCAGGCTGGTGGGGTCCACATGTGGCCAGCGATGTGCTTGGTACCAGTAGGTCAGAGGTGCCAAGACTGGCCTTTTCCGGTCATCTCCTCCACTTTCCTGGACAGCTCCTTGACTAAGGCCTGCACCTTCAGGAGGGTTCTTCCTCCCAGTGGCCTGTCCTCGCCACCCATCGCTGACCGATCACCCTCCGTTTGCCGGATTCATTTCAACGATATTTCAAGTTGACTGAATCCAATTTTAACTGAATTTGATTAAAAAAAAAAAAGATAAAAAAAGAAAAAAAGGACAGGAAGATTTTTTTTGGTTTGGTTTTTGTTTTGTTTCTTTTTTTTTTGAGGAGTCTTGCTCTGCTGACTGCCCAGGCTGGAGTGCAGTAGCATGATCTTGGCTCACTGCAACCTCCACCTCCCAGGTTCAAGCGATTCTCCTGCCTCAGTCTCCCGAGTAGCTGGGACTACAGATGCCCACCACCATGCCTGGCTAATTTTTTCTATTTTTAATCGAGACGGTGTTTTACTGTGTTAGTCAGGATGGCCTCGATCTCCTGACCTCGTGGTCTGCCTGCCTCGGCCTCCCAAAGTGCTGGGATTACAGGCATGAGCCACCGCGCCCGCCAGGAAGTTCTTTTCAACCAGCTCCCTCCTCGACCTTGCTTCCTTGGTAACCATGGCCAGGAGTGGACCTCCTGAACATCAGGTGGTTTTCTGGTGGGCAACAGTGCAGGCCCCATGCTCCTGTGGTCCTGCTTTCCTTCTTCCCTTCAGTTACCCCAAAGCAGGCTCTACATATTCGGCTCCCACTTCTGCTCCCTGGTGCCAGGTCTTGTGCGCCCTCCAGGGTGGCTGCTCCATCGCTGTGTCTCGGCATGTGCCAGGCATGTAACCAAAGCTGACACATGCATCACAGGCCACCTGGACACAATGCCTGTGACGCACAAGTGCAGGCCAGTCCAAGCAAGGACACGGAGAGGAGGTCTATAGGGGCTTGCAGAGAAGGGGCCATCAAGGTATTAAGACAGTACTTTGAAATGCCAGCCGGCTTCTCTGTGTGAACAGAGATGGACACAGAGCTCACAGTCCTGGCAGCGGGGGGTCTGGACGGAGCATTCTCCCACTCAGTGAAGAAGGGTCATGCTGCCTCGATGGCCAATAGAGCAGAAACCACCAAGAGAGGTGGAGGTTGGCCCAGGGCCTGAAGGAAACAGAGATGCCTGTGCGGGGGAGGGGCCCTCCATCCCCTGACAGACCTATCAACAGGAAGCTGGAGTTGAAGAGGATGCCCCCAGATCCCCGCCACTGTCCCCACCCATGGGGTGAGGTGGGGCTGGTCCTTCTGCCCAAGACCCCTCAAGATCCTTCGCTTCTGCCATGTGCCGCTCCCATCATGCAACCTGCACCCCTAACACACCCTTCCCATATTTCCCGTTGCTTTCTGTAAAAAGGCCTGGGCCAGCAGCCTCTGGCCAGCCCACTTCACTCCTCAGCACCCCTCAGGAAAATCCAGGCCCCCACCCTCCAGCCCACTCCTCTCGCCCATGAACTCTCGTGCTTCCTGGAACCTTATCCAGTAGTCTCACGGAGGTGGGGGATTTGAGTGTGTGCTGGCGCTCATGGTCTGCTGTGCCAGTGGGCATCAAGAGGGCCAGTAGCTGCCCAGTGCATGGCTCTCAGCAGGCAGGGATGAGGCTGTAGACAAGGAGTGCCTCGCCTTCTCAAGGACCTGTTGGAAGCCAACTCCTCACTCCTGCCTGGAGCTCGGTCTCTGCAGCGCAGAGCTGCCGTGGGGGTGAGCAGTGCTGGCAACCTGCCCCTCCCAGGGGCATTGTGTCAAGATGCCTTGATTGGGAGCTGGAGAGAGGGAGCCCTGTCTTCTGGGACTCTGGGATGGGGGCGGGGAAGGGCAGGTGAACCAGTCACAGCTCCAGTGCTACAGATGCTCCTGTTCTTATCCAGATTTGACACATTTTCTGTAGTAAATGTTTCATTTGCTGTGTAGCCTTAAGACAATTTCCAGAGACTTTAAAAGTTGTCTGGGGTTTTTTTATAATTTGCACTAGGTATGGTTGTTTGGTCCATGAAGTTCTCATGTCATTTCGGAAGCAGTTCCTCTACATTGTTTTATATTCTACTTTTTCACTTTATATATATGAGAAGAAATTCCACGGGCTCTTAAAGCCTCTCCAATCCACTGGGGTCTTAAAAGTGCACAAAATCCCATCAGTTGAAAAAGTTAAAATCTATTTCATGAATAAATGCCTCCCCCAGTGAGTAAGGACAGGAGGGCCCTAAGTGAGCATCACTGGCCACGTCCTCAGGGCTGAGTCTCAGCGTGGACTTGAAGCCTGTTTTAGAGCACGCTGTACTCAGGCCTTCAGAAACCTGCCAGACAGGGTCAGAAGATTTCCTTCTCAATTTCGCACAACCACTCTTCAGATGGAAGTCAGAGTCCTCAAGGACCCCGTTCACAATGCAGCTGCTTGGCCCCCACGTTGTCTGGACTGCCCCGGGTGCCATGAGTAATTGCCAGGGCCTGATGGAGATGCAGGTCTGTGTTCTAAAGATCTCCCCTTTTGGCAACATGACTTCTGCAGACCCTGGCAAGTCCACTCCTCAATGATGAGAACTGGCTTGCAGACCACACATGGGGCAATTGCAGGGAATAAAGGTCACCTGCTCCTTAATGAGATGCTCCCATAGGCTCAGCCTCCAGTGAATGAGGTCAACAGCTACCACCACAGTGACCTCAGTGGCAGGTCCCATAGACCCCCGCAGGATATCCTCTGCCAAGGATAAAGGCGGCTACCCTCTAATAGCTGCCCTCAGTACAAACCCTGTGTACTCCCAGGTTTTGTTTGCTGAGTAGTCAGGGGTGAGGTGGCCAAAAAGAATTCACACTTCCATTGACGACCCTTTGCAACCCACAGAAGTGCCTCTGCTAAGGCCACTGTACAAACAGCAGCTGCCTTGTTCCGTGTCGTGTTTTGATATGGACAGTCTCTCCCTTTCCTGCAGGGCAGAAACAGCGGCTCCCTTCCCACTGTCTCCCAGAGCCTTGCATGGCACCCAGTGCAGAGTGGTTCTGGAATCAGAATGGGCTGGAGGGAGCAAGTTACACAGAGGCCCCATGAGAGAAGCCATCAATGACTTAAATAATGTGCATTTGCAGGCACCTTCATCCCCAAACCATCCCCTCTTGCCTCCCCAAATTGGGCCCTGCTCACACTTTCAGTCCCACCTGACCCACACAGCCATGTTCTTGCACATCGCTAGGCTTTTGCTCATGACACTCTTCTCATGCAGTGGAAAACTCCTACTCGCCCTTAAAGATTCAGCTTAAAAACCCTCTCCATCAACCATCAACATTCCTCAAAGTCCCCGGAGGAACCTACCTCTCATCTGCCTCCCTCACTGTGCACACTGCATTTGGGCCTTGCATAGCTGCCTCTCCAACAAGTCAGGGAACCCTTGGGGGTCAGGCTGTGCCCTGTATGTCTCTGTGATCCCCACAGCTCTCAACACAGTGGTGCAAAAACCTTGGCGGACTGAAATGATTAAAGACACACCCCACCCCAGCCACAACAGCCCCCATGAGTTGCTGGCATTCACTCTCCTCACTTACAAGTAGTAATGTTTTCACGTGACAAAGGGTATGGACTGTGGCAAATGTGTACAACCCACACAGGGCTCAGCCATCATCTGGCCGTAGTTGCCAACACTTTGTACACACAGTCACACACACACTCAGGAATATGCACTCACATGTACACACATGCACACTAATGAACATATGCTCACACATATACACACAAATATACACTTTCACACACACTTATATACACACGCATACTCATGGCGTCTGCTTCCTATGAGCGGTCATTCCCACATGAATTCTAATCACCTTTGACAGCCAGTCCAGGCCTGAAGCTGAGCCACAGGGAGCCTTTCAGGGCTAAGGGTTGATTCCTTCTTCAAGGAGTGAAGCAGGTAGGGTCTTCTGGGTGTGTCCAGAAAGGGAGACCTGTGGGCCACAGCTGGGTTTGCCTAGAGAAAAGACTTGGGGATAAGTTCTCCACCCCCATGAGGCAGGGCTGTGGCTGCACTCCACCACAACCACCATGATGACCCGAGTACTAAGGCTGCACCAGACTGAGCGCTTGGGCCAGTCACCCTGTTAGGGGACCCCGGCAGCCTCCTGCATGCCCGAAACTTGCCACAGTTAGGAAGGGACCCGCTCTGGCTAGAGGAAACCCATGCAGGTCCGGGGTCCAGAGGGGCTCCTCAAGGCAGTTGTCACCTCTCAGGGCTGGAGTCAGAAGGGCAGCAGGCCGGGAAAACAGAAAAGACCACTCATCAGCAAGTCCCCTTATATTTCTGAGCCTCAATTTCCACATCTGCAAAATGGGGCGTTAATAATGATTGTGTAAACTGATGAAATGTAAGAGATTTTTAGATAAGGAAGCTCCTAGAATACACACGCTATCCCTGCCTCCAATGCACACTCACATGTACACACCAACACACATACACCCTCACACACACGCTCACACACATACACACATACACCCACACAAGCACTTTCCCTTTATGGGCCTGGCACCCTAGATGCTTGGTGCCCTGGAGAAAACACATGGAGAAGTAAAAATTGAAAGAAGATTCAGATAGGAAACACGAATAGATACCCTCTTACTCCCTAAATAATTACTTCTCTTTCACCTGATCAAGGCTGAGTGAATGTTGATGTCCCTTCCTTCCTTGTGAGCCTCTGCAGGGTTATGTGGACAGGCCTCCTGGCTCCCTATCCAGCTCCTTGATCTGCCCACACAGCAGTGTAGCTGCACCCACTTGCCCTGTCCCTGGTGAGGGAGCTTGAAACTCCTGCCAAGTTTGGAGTCTGCATAGCAGAAAAACACAAGCTGTCTCCAGAGTGTATTCCGCAAAAGCAGCATCTGGCTGAACTAGGGCCTGACGCTTTACCTAGCCTGGAAACAGTGTTTGAGGGCCCTGCCCTGGGACCTCCCAGCCTCTAGGACACCCCTCATTGGACCCTCACCCCATCCCCAGGAATCCAAACCCTCACAGAAATCTCACCAGGCCCCCCAGGACCCCTGTCCCTAGGGAGGAGGTAGCAGATCAGAAGACAGTGCCCAAGAGCTTGGGAGGAGGCCAGAGTGTGACTCCAGGCTCACTCCCTACTCGGAGCAGCTTCCAGGACTTGGGTTCCAGGGCACCCAGGAGGTAGCTGCAGGCGTCCCAGTCCCCTTTGAGGGGGTGGTTCCATCAGCACATTTCAAGCTTTTCTTCAAGGATGCACAACCAGGAGGTGCCTAATGCGAGCCAAGGGGCAGGGCTGCACCTCTACCATAGCAGCCCGGACCCCAGGATCCACTGAACACAGAGGCATCACTGCAGGCCAGAGGTCACCAGGCTCCACACAGTCACACAGGCTCCACACAGTCACCGCGTTGGGCAGATGGTGTCCCATCTCAGAGATAGCTGGCCAAGGCTTGGGTGGTGGGGATCCCAACCATTCATGCCTGGCTGAGGCTGCCCCAAGAACATGAAGTAGACTCAGATTCTGTCCCCCACACTGTGTTCCCAGCGGGGTCAGGTTCGGGCCACCCACCCAGACCTCCGGTCCAGTGGCAACCACCATGCAGATCCCCAGTGCCAGAACCTGCCTGCCTGGGCATCGAAGGGGAGCTGGGCCTCTAAGGGCAGAGGAACTACCAGGGTCGTATCTGTCTCCACTCACAGGGGTCCAGCAAGAAGATGCTGGATCCAACAGCCCACATGCAAAAGACGCAAGTCTACAGAACTGGAACCTGGACAAGAGCCTGGCCACAGGCCTGGAGATAAAGCCTCTCCACCCACTCTAGGGACCCCCAGGACTAGCATCTGCCTCAGTTGTTCCCTATCTGTACAATATGTACAGGGGACTCATCAGACCCAAGAGATGCACCATCTCTCTGAATAACAAGAAATAAAACAGGCCCCTCTCCTATTGTAACACCCTCTGAGCCCCCAGGCACTGACATTTTGGGATTCCAGAACCTCAGTTGTTCCCTATCTGTACAATATGTACAAGGGACTCATCAGACCCTGGCCAGACCTGGCCAGGGCCTCTCGGTCCCCAGAAAACCCAGGCAGGGGTCCTAGCAAGCCCAAAGCAGTTGCAAAGAGAAAACAGAAGAGAAAGAAATCTTCCCCATCATCCTCAAACCGACGGGTCGGGGTGGGAGGTACCCCGGGGCCTGCCAATAGCTAGGCAACTTTCTCCTCCTGACAGGCCCCTCTCCTATTGTAACACCCTCTGAGCCCCCAAGCACTGACATTTTGGGATTCCAGAACCTCAGTTGTTCCCTATCTGTACAATATGTACAGGGGACTCATCAGACCCGAGAGACGCACCATCTCTCTGAATAACACGAAATAAAACAGGAAATTCCAGAAGTAAGGTAACTTTACTCAGATAAAATGCAGATGGTAGCAGATAGAGGCCACAAGCTCATGGTATGCCATTCCAGAGGGCCCCTCACCCACAGAGGAGCCCCTGTAGGAAGGAGGCCCAGGCCCCATCCGCACAGCAAGCCCTGGTGAGGGGCTCTGACACACCCCCACTCCAGCCTCTGGTCACGGACACAGCCCATAGTGGGCACAGCATCATGATGGAATGGACTCTGCAGGCCACACGTGGCTCCTGGGAACCCCCCAGCCCCTCCCTTCTCCTCCCAGCCTTTCCAGCTGTCTTCCCACCAGGAGGACCCGGAGTTCACAGCACGGAACGTCTTCCACAGCATGGAACATCTTTCAAGAGCCCCTGCCTGTCTTTCTGTCTGGATGTAGGCAGGGGCCGGGGCTGGGGCAGGAGCCAAGGCAGGAACCGGAGATGGGGTCAAGCCAGGAGTTCTAGTCTAAGCAGGACCTAGACTGCAGCTAAGGCTAGGCTGGATTCTGTGCTAAGAAATGGCATAGAAACCTCCGGGCAGAGGCTCCGGCCCAGCATGCGGAGCACAGGACACAGCAGGTGATTTCTGCGCCCAGCACATAAGCTCTGGCCTTATCACATTTTCCTTCACTGGCCCTAGAATGAGCAAAGAGCTTGGGCAGATAGCCTGAGCCTCGGCCAGGGAGCAGGCTGGCCTCGAGGAAGCAGGTCAGCCCAGGAAGGGAGGGGTCTGCCCATGACCACGTGGGGTGTGGCCACGGTAGCTGGAGATTGGCAGCACCCATCCGTTCTCCCATCCCCAGGGAACTTTCTTCCAGCTTGCCAGGTGTGCCCCACTCCATCTCACCCAGACCCTCACAGCAGCGTGTCGGTGCGCTTGCTGCGCCACACCACCAGGCCAGCCATGGCGACAGTCAGAACGACGGGGATAATGATCAGCGGGATAAGAACCTCATCTGGGGGGTCCTCCAAGTGGACCTTGTCCATGGTGCAGTTGGAGAAGAACTGCCTGTGGATGCCGGTGATGAAGCCCTGGGCCAGGGGGTTGGGCCAGTAGCAGCCCACGATGTTGGCCTCCATCTCGGTGCAGTTGGTGAAACTCTCATAGTACCTGCAAAAGCAGAGGGAGTGAAAGCCAGGCTCTCGCCATCACCCCTCACACCTGACCTGACCTGAGGCCAGGAAGATGGGTGGGGTGGTTTGGGTCCAGTCCCATTTGACCATGACTTGCTGCCTTTGAGGCCATGAGCTCCCAGGATCCAGGGTCTCAGCCCAGCTCCCCTGGACCTCCAAGCACTACCCAGGTCTGCCCAGAGGACACACCAAGCCACGCTTCTCCAGGGTCAAAGGGTGCCTGGATCACGGCCGCTTGGACCTGCAAAGCCTTCATCATCCAGGATACCCTAAGAGCCCAAGAGGAGGTTCTCTCTGAGGCCAGGGGCAAGCCACCTCCTAATCAAGTCAGCCTGCCCTCTTGTGCCAGGTGGTGGCCAAGTGGGAGTCACATCTGTGAGCCCCAGTCCCTGCCTCTTCATCTCTCAGAAGTTGCCTCCTTCGCCCCATCTAACAGGATATGTGGAGCCCCCTTCTGTGGGTCCCCCTGTCCATGAGATCAAAGATGGGAAGGGCACTCAGCAACCACCCATGATGCTCCATGTCCACCCAGCACAGGCTCTGGACAGTCCTCATGCTGACCAAGGGCTATAGCCACAGAGACCCAGAAGTCAACTCAGCATAAAGGACTTCCCAGCCACCACCTGGTCCAATGGGCAGACTGTGGAGGTGATGACCTCCCTGTCACTGGGGTCTGCAAGGCCTAGAGTGGCAGCCACTCATTCAGGATGTTCTAGAAGAAGTTAGATGAACTCCTGCCCAGATGTCAACCCCTCTGTCCAGGGCCAGCACTTCCCCACGCCTGTGCTGCATGAGGACAGATGCAGGAGTGTGAAGGGTCCTGCCTTGGCTTCCCCATGGGAAAGTAGCCCATCTCCTCTTTCCTGTGCTGTCCCAGGAGGGAGCCACTGATCTGGCCCATCAACAGGAAAGAGCTGCTTCCTGCACGGAACATTATCTGGGCATAGATTTCCCAAAGCATTAGAAAGCGATGGGAAACGGGGACTCTGACCCACTCCACCCAGGGTTCTCCTGGTCTCCCAACCCCATGCCCCAGGAAGGGTCTGGTGAGCCGAGGTACAGTTACTCAGACCAACTCCTGACTGATCCAAGGCTGGCTCTCAGCACCTTAGAATGTAAGTCAGACACACACCTGTGCCTTTCCAGGTAGTGTCGGCAGAGAACAGCCAGAGCAAAAGGAACAGCCTCGAATCCAAGTACAGAGCTGTTGGCTATCCTGGGCCTCAGGCACGATGCAGCCCCTAAGACATGCCCAGGCTTTAGAGGCACCTCAACAGCTAGGTCCATGGACAAACCCTCATCTCCCCTGACCTGCTTCTCCCACAGGGCCTCAGATTCAGTGGCCTGCTGTCCACCCCAACCCCCTGCCAGCGGATCCAGGAGCTGGGGAGCCGTCTAACAGCACCATGCAACAGCCTTCACCTTCTGAAGTTCCCAGCATCTATGTGCGTGATGAGAATCACATGCGGTAACCTCTGTGCCTCCGAAGTCATTCCACCGAACTGCTACCCAGGAATGCCACCCCCAACAACCATCCCCAGGGCTGAGACGAGCCAGACAGACCCTGGAGAAGACCCTCTGTGGACAGCGAGTCTACAGAGCAAGAGGAGTGATGTGCAGCCCCAGAACTGTCCCAAGAGGAGGTGAGGCAGGGCTGAAAGCCCTGCTGTTCCCAAACCCTACTCCCAGCCAAAGCTAGGCCACATGGAGAAGCCCACGGAGCAGAGGTAATCCCAGAAGACAGCATGGACAGTGGCTCCAGGCTCAGGTTGCAGAGCCAACGTGACGGGGCCTCTCCAACTCCAGCTCAGCCACTCACCATCTTTGTGATATGGGCCATGTCATTTAACCTCCCTGGACCTCAGTTTCCTCGTCTGTAAGTGGGTTTAATAACATTTATCCAATCAGGTGGCTGAGAGAACCAAATGAGTTGAGGTCCATGTGCCCCAGCAAGTGCCTGGCACAGAGCAGGTCATGGGGTGAGCCCACCCCAGCTGTTAGGTTTGGGGCAGAGCTGAGCACAGTACCCATCTCTGTGGATCCACAAAATCTGCATGTTTGTCGAATTTCTAGAGAAGTCCACACTCAGTGCTTCTCTAGAAAACCGGGAACTATTTATGATTTATTCATCCCCTGGATAATCTGGGGCCTCCCTACTCCTCCTTCAGTCTGGCTCCCGAGAGCACTCTCCCTAAAAAAGATGCACCACAACCCAGGATGGGAAGGAGAGGAACCCAGTAGACTGGATGCCAGACAAACCCCCCAGTCAGACTCCCTCTCCCCCGACCCACCTCTGGGGGGTTTGCCCACCTTGCTTTAGGTTTCACCACCTGAGTGTGTGTTCCCAGGCAATACAGTGTTGCATTTGGAAATCCCAGAGCAATGCTCCTTAACTGGGTACAGAAGGAGCCCATTGCTGCTGTTGGAGGGAGGTTCCCCGAGAGTACACGCTTTGGTTGCCCCGAGGGGCGATGAGACCCCTCCCCAGGGAAGGCCACAGGCAGGCCATGGGCGAGTTTGGGGAACAGGGTCTTCCCAGCCATGACTCCTGATGGGACCGTCATGTGGACCAGTCCTACTGAGGGGAGCAAGCCACCTCTCCTCTAAGCTCACCAAGGCCCACCCTGCTTCAGTGGGGACCAAAGCAGAACGAACATTCAGGGGAAAGAGGGGTGTCCTTCGTTCTTGACTGAGCTGGGCTACAGGGCATGGGCAGGCAGTCGCCGTGTCAGATAAGCATCGGGTGCCCTCCACGTGGGCCAGGCCGCTTCCACCCAGTGCGTGCTGCCACGCTGGGGCACTGCCCTCGCTGAGGCTTCCCTCTCCTGCCTTGGCTCTGCTCCCCAAATCTCACAGCTTCCTTTGTCATGGTTTGCCCCACATCTTGGTGCACAGCCGCCAGAGCTTGAGAAAGGTATGTGGGAATAAGATGCTGGAGATGCCACACGTCTGACAGTATTTTCGTTTCTCTCTATTTAGTGGACAAATTGGCAGGAAATAGCACACTAGCCGAGAAATCAGTCTGAAATTCTCAGGTCCTTGCATCCCACAGTCCTCGGTTTCCAGGGCTGCTGTAGGGGAGCCTGAAGGCCTCTGATCCCCTCATCTCCAACCTGGAGCTCATTTTTTTCCTCCTTTTGGATAGGTGTAGAAGTTTTCCTTTGTTTCTACAGCTCTGATATACCAGGATCCATGCAGGGCTTTTTCCTCCCTCGTGTCAGCACTGGGCAAGCCCTCGCCGGCTGCAAGCTCATGCCCTCAGGCCCTGGCAAGGGCCCTTTATCCCTCCATTCTTCTGTTCTCTTTCTAGAATTCCTATTATCTTGGTGTTACACCTGGACTGACCACTGACCTCCTAATCATCTTCTCTCTCTCTCCTATTCTGGGGAGATTTCCTCAACATCTCCCTTCCAACCTTTCTATTCCATTTCACTTCTATCGCGTCCTCCATTTCTAAGGCTCTTTCTTTGTTCTCATTCATCACATGAGAGATAGTTGTTTGCCCTCTGAAGATACCAGTCGTGACGTTTGGCGTTTTCTTCTTGGTGCATGGCCCCTGGGGTTGCTTGGTTCCATCTCTCTGGTCTCTGTCCTTCAGGGTCAGAGCCTTAGATCAGATGTCCAGGGACCCTGCTTGGACACTTGTGATGTGGAGTAGGGACTGAGAGCTGATGAGACACTGGGACCCTGCAAAAAGGCTTGTTCCCAGAGCTTCCAGGAGTTGGTGGGGGGTCACTGCTTCTAGGTCCTTCCTCTTGGATGGTCTCATTCTTCAGAAAGGACAGCTCCAATCCTACCCTAGACCACCCTCCTGGACTCAGTGGCAAAAGACAATGCATGTCAGCCGCTTTCTCCAGCCTCCCTCTCTGGGACACTATGACACGTTCTCAATTACAGGGGAAGGCCCAGAAACCCTGGTGTCGCCAGCTCCAAGAATACACCTCCAGTGTCCAGCTGGGGTGGAGGAGGGCTATGGACACCTCACTGCTTCTCAGCCACTCTTGCCACTCTCTTGGGAGCTGGTGCTGCCAGCCGGGTCTCAGGAGGCCGCAGTGTCAACCTGGCTGTTCCCAGCTTCCCTTTTCCAGCATCAGGTCTGACTTCACCAAGGGCGCTCAGTCAGTGGCTCTTGCCCACTCACTCGCTGACTCCTAAATGCCCATAGGGTTGCCTCCACTCCTGTCCTCCCAACCCAGGGCTAGACATCTCTATTTAGTCTCTTTACCGAGGCTTTAGCAGGTTACAGAGAGGAGCGAGACCAGAAGCTATGAAGCTATGACCTCCTCCTCCCTGACTCCACCTCCACCCGTGGTTCCATTCCACGCCTGTGTCCAGGCTCACTGAGGACCAGGAGGAGCCTGCAAAACCCTTTCCTGAATCCCAGCACCCCTTCCCAGCAGACTCAGAATTCCATTCCACTTGGTTCAGCAAGCAGTTCCCCCAGGCAGTGGGGCTGCAGATGTGACAGCCTCAAGGAGCCCCCATCTGCTGGGCCACCAGAATGGCCAGGGCCGGGGAGGCTTCCTGGGGCAGGGCCATGGTCAGTGTCTCTACAGAGGGCAGAGGCTGGGGTGCTAACATGCAAAAGCATGAGGCCAGCACAGTTTGGGTCTGGCAGCAGCCACCAGGGAGTGGCACAAGACTGCAAAGCCAGAGGTGGAGTGGGGTGGGGCAGAGGACTGTGAGGCCATGAGTGATTTCCAAGGAGGTAAGGAGATAAAAAACTTGGGAAGCTTCTAGAACAAGGGGCCCTCCCTTCCCTATGGGGTGTTGTCCACAATTGCACCTGGTATAAACCATTGGAACCCAATTCCTCTAAGTCCCCTGACCACCAAGAACAGATCCAGCCATGACTGGTGCTGTAAGAAAGACACACATAACAATGTCCACCCAGCTCCAGCTGCAAGGACAGGTGGAACACCCTCCAGGCAAGGCATCCCCCAGGCCAGGGCCCCCCCCCGGGGTAGGGTAGCACCGGCCCCAGGCCAGGCCACTCCCAAACTGGACACTCCCTGGGCAAGGCACCCTCCAGGCAGAGCACCCCCCAGACAGGGCACCCCCAGGCCAGGGAACCCCCGAACTGGACACTCCCAGGGCATGGCACTAATCTGGAACAGGAGGAAAAGCAGGCATGGGGAGGATTCCCAAATAACAGAGGAGAGGGAGAAGCAGAGACACAGTGTAGAATTGCTATAACATCAGAGTGAGGATGCGGAATGGGGGATAGGAAGCTGGCAATGCGCTGTGGGTGTGGGGAGCACAAATGCCGCGGGCAGGGGTGGGGCACGGGTGGGGCCATGAGTGATGTGCCAGCGGGATGTGGGTGGGGTGGCCAGAGCCAAGAACCAAGGGCAGAGTGTGAATAGGGGCGTGGTTGGGGTCCTGGGCAAAGTGTGGAGCAGCACATGAAAGGGCTGTGGGCAGCCTACAGTGGGTTGTGGGTGGGGCATGGGTGAGGCCTTGGGTAGAGTGCGGTCGGGCTGCAGTCAGGCAGTGATTGGGCAGTGGGCAGCGCTGTGGTCAGAGCAAATCCCATGCCCAGCAGTGGCACTCACACGATGAACTCGGACAGGTTGCACCACTTCCAGACGTCCACCTTGCCCATCATGTCTGCGAAAGCCTTCCCACACAGGGGCAGCCTCTCCAACAGGCCTGTCTCGTTGCAGCCGCCCACTCTGGGACACCCACCTGGAGAGGGGACAGTCGTGAGAATTCCACTGCAGTTCACACTAGGGGTGCCAGGACAGGGGAGGCCCGAGGGGCCATAACTTGAGGACTCACTAGCAAGGCTCCATTTGCAAGCCTGAGACCTTTCCAGTGGGGTCCTCCACCCTCCACCCTGACCTACCTGTCAGTGCAGAAAGGAGGCTCCACACAGGGACCTCTCCTCAAGACAGGACAAGTCCACCTTTTCACTTTACCGCCTCACAGGCAGTGACACAGGGAGGCATCAGGCAGTGAGACCCTGGGCCAAACTCCTTGGGAGGTGGTGAGAGGGTCTCGGGCAGATCAGGGCTGGCAAAGAGGCTCCCGTTCCAGCTTAGGAGTCCCAGGAGCCTGAAAACATCCTGAGGACTCTAATACCTGGGGATCATCCCAGTGCCTGCAGGGGCAGCAGAGGAGGGCTCCAGGCCAGTAGGGACCACCCCCTCCCGGTCAAAGCCCCCCTCTGATTCTGGGAAAAACCAGGGGCTGAGGCCACTGCAGGGACTCATATTGCCAGCAATGGGAATGAGTCCTTTGGACTTTCTCAGGGTCTGACACAAGCTGCTTGTCCCAGGATTTCCCCACTGCCCTTCCCAACCTCTGCCCACCAAAACATCCCCTCCCCTTCCACCTCATGCCTTTGCTCCACACATTTCCCCATGGGGGACATCCTCCCTCTCACTGAGCAGCACCCCCTGCCCTTCAGGGGCTGTCTCCACGGTCATCCCATTTCCAGATGACAGGACCTCCCTGCTCCTAAACTTCCCCCACCTGACCTCTGCTTTGGCGCTCATCATATACTCAAGAGAGAGCCCAGGCATATGTGTCTGGGGTGTGTGTATGTGTGTGTTTGTGTGTGCACGTGCGCATGCACAGCCCTGCTGTCTGTGTCTTGGTGTGTGTGCATGTGTGTGTGTAGGTGCACAGCCCTGCCATCTATGTCTTAGTGTGTATGTGTATGTTTACATGTGCATGTGTGTACACAGCCCTGTCATCTGTGTTCCGGTGGCCGGTGCTGGGCTAGAGGAAATACCATGAAGAAGCAGACAAGAAAATGTTTCCAGATTGACATGGGACAATGTCTGACTGACCAGGGACAGACCTGGCTCACACCCACACTGCACTGGTTACCAGCTCAACTTCAGTTTCCCCATCCGCAAGATAAGGGATACAGGCCCCACCTCACAAGGAGGTTGAGCTGGCTAACTTAGGTCTGAAATGCTTAGTGCCACCATCCAGGAATGTATCATTCATTCATTCCCTCAATAAGTCTTGGCTCAATGATAGGGAAAGCAGTGAGCATTTCAGAGTCTGATCTTCTTCCATGCGTGTGGCTCACCGTGGGCACTGAGCAAGTGCTGAATAAGTCACTTTAATATGGAAATGGCACGTTTAGACAGGACCACCTTCTGGTGCAGTGACCTGCTCCACCAGACCACAGCACCCCAGACACTCCTCAAGAGGCATAGCCTGCTTAATCCTAACATTAGGGAAGACCCTGGGAGCCCCTTGGTTGAACAAGGGCCTGATGCCAGCAAAAGGGAGTGGCTTGTCTGAGGCCAAAGGAAGGCTGGAGGGGTCCAGATCCCAGGGTTAAGGGAACTGGCATGCTCAGCCCACCCCCACCTGCAGCAGGACACCTGGAGCACATACGGAGGACAGGTGTTAACTGGAAGCCCACAGAGGAGAACACAAAAGGGCTTGCCAGCTGTTCAGGGTCATGGGTTCCCAGACTCAAGGCACCTTCTTCCCTTTGTGACTGCCCAAACCTATACCTCAGAATACAGGCTGACAGCACTGAGAAGGGCCCCTGGGGGTCACAGCTGGTAAAGTTGGATAGGGGACTCGCAGGTCCCACAAGCCTGTGTAGGCACTCGCATCTCCCCTTCTGTCCATGCAAGCTTCCCCAGGACCCAGGGCATCTTGAGGCCCCAGGGAACCCCAGGGATGGGAAGCACACAGACTATGGCTCAGTGGTCGGCCCGCTGCCATGTGTAAGCAGATGGCAAGGACACAGGCTGGGTGAAGTCCCCACCACGGCCCCTGGACACAGGGTCAGTGACTGGCTCTCCCAGAACAGGTCTTTCAGGGCCTTCTGGCCACTCTGCATGGTTTTCAGCACCTGGAATGTCCCTGACCCCCACTTCACTTGTCTCATCAGCACAGCTGCAGGCCTGGCTTCTCTGAAAGGCCACATACCCCACTTAGGGCCCTGGCCCCTGAGTGAGCCTCTGGGGTGCTCACATCTCTTCACAGAAGGGCCATGTGCTCATGTGCTCATTCTGTATCTGTCCCATCCCTGCATGTAGCACAGGTCCCCCACATGGTCCCACAGGGTCTGCACATGGAGATGGTGGCTCAGTACCCACTGTCAACCCAGTGAATTTTATCCAAAGATTAGCAAAACATGCTGGACCACCGCTGTCATGTGTTGCGAACTGTGTTGGATCCTTGGACAAGGGGAAAGGGAGAGGATCTGGTTCTTGTCTTCAGAGGACCTGCCATGTGGGGTCCAGGGGGCAAGAGGAAGACACAGGGATCTCAGTCCAACGAGGGGAGTGATTGAAGATACAGCATATAATAGATGGGGCAGAATCCAGGACAGAGTGTCATGAAGTCTTAGCAAGATGCACAGGCCACACAGGGGCTGCGTGTACAGGCAGCCACAGTCAGAAGGAGACCTGAGCTCCGATGTCAGTGGCAGGAAGGGGGCATGACCAGGGCTGCATTAGGGCCACTGAAGGGGATGGTGCAGTAGCTATCGGGGGCTAAAAAATGCACAGGCCCCATCAGGATCATCTAAGAGGACTTGAGCTGCCCGGGTAGCAGGAGGAGCATGGAGCAGGATGGGTCCAGGTGCCCAAAGCAACACGGCTTCAGCAAATACCAGTCAATGGCCCAGAGACGGGCCAAGAACAGCAGCCAGTGTGGGGACAATGGCCAGTCGCACACGTGAGGGCTTGCTGAGGCCAGGGGAGTCAGGAGGTCCCTGAGGACCCAGCCTGTACTTTCCCTGGCCCCTAAGCCCCGTCATCTGTCCCAGGCATCACAGGAGCCCCCAAGGGCACCGTAAGAGCCACTACACAGATGGGGAGGCTGATGCCCAGAAAGGTCTCCCAGGGTCACACAGCTCTGGGGTAGTCATCTGTGCATGCTGGCCTGCTGTCTTCACCCACAGCACCCAAGACCCTCCTGGCTCACTCCTCCAGCCAAAGCAAGGTGCTCCCCATCCTGTCTGCTCTCACTGGGCCTTGTCCACTTCCTCAGCTGGGAGTGCCCACTCCCATCTCCCTAGGAGGAAATCCACACCCCCACCAACACCCCCACCTCACCCCTCTCCTTGGCGGCTGAGCCCCACTGCGCCCCTGCTGTCGAGGCTCTGCTATGTGCCTCTCCCCTCCTCCCAGCTCAGGCCTGGTGTCAGGAGGTCCACAGCAGCATTTGTGCCATGAATGCGAGGACCCCAGGATGGTAGCCGTTGAAGCAGTGTGAGCTGTGGGCAAAGAAGCCGACAGTCCCCAAGAGAAATCAGGTGCCCTGGACGATCAGCCCTGCTCCTTGCGGTCCTCCCCACACTATCAGAAGTGGCAGAAGCCTACAGAGGCTAGCTTTCCCACAGTGGGCAGTCAGCTCCATGCTGGGGTTTCCTCCGCTTCCCAAAGCCCATCAGGGCTCACTGGGCACTAGGAAACTTGGGGGTAAAAACCACTGCCCACCACCTCCTGCTCAGCCGTCCACAGACACAGCTGGGACCTCACAGGGACAAGCCCACTTGGTCCCCCAGCCACCTCAGGGCATGTGTCCTTCCTTCCATAAAAGCGATGTTAGAGAGGCCACACCTTCACCCAAAATCCCACAGTTTGTTAGCGACAGCCTGGACAATAGCCCAGGGTCCTGACACCCGGGCACCACCCACAGCTTCTGATGGACACCACTTGCGGTGGTTTTTGTAAAAGCCTTATACAAGCCTCACTATATCCTTGTAGAGAAGATAAGCAGACACACGTCCATGTCCAGTCATATGGCAGATGTCTGGACAAACTTTCTACTGAAAACAACTGAAAGCCTGGATAAAGTATAAACAATACATTCATAAAATCATCAAGGAGCTGACAAGATGGCAAGAAATTATCAAGCTAAAGACTAGATGGAGCAGAACCCAGGGGGCCATGGATTTGTTGCCCTGGAGGCATCTTCCCAGCCTGGAAAACTGGGGGTGGATAAAGGCCAAGATGAGAAGTCCAATGAAAGGCCCCATAAACTGACATTCAGAGGCAGGTGAACCAGAAATAACTCTTCACCCTCGGCCGACTAGGAGGAATGGGACCTGGCACTGAGCAGGGAGGGGGACCCCTCTCTGAGAGGTCATAAGCACAGGCTGACCTTCTTGTAGATTCATAGCCCAAATTCACATGACCCGGATGGACCCAGGGAAACCCCAAGTTTAAACTGATCACCATGGACAGGCCCCCGCAGAAGCAAATAAGCCCAAACCCTCTCTAGAGGAGGGCACCATCATTGCAGCCCTCAGAAAACTGCCATCATTAACTTGTTGTAAGTTGTAAGTTGTACAACTTTGTTCTTTGTTTTTTTTTTTGAGACGGAGTTCACTCTTGTTGCCTAGGCTGGAGTGCAATGGCGTGATCTCAGCTCGCTGCAACTTCCACCTCCCGGGTTCAAGCAATTCTCCTGTCTCAGCCTCCCAAGTAGCTGGGATTACAGGCATGCGCCACCACGCCCGGCTAATTTTGTATTTTTAGTAGAGACGGGGTTTCTCCAAGTTGGTCAGGCTGGTCTCGAACTCCTGACCTCAGGTGATCCACCCACCTCAGCCTCCCAAAGTGCTGGGATTACAGGTTTGAGCCACCGCGCCTGGCCAACTTTGTTCTTTTTCATGACTGTTTTGGCTATTTTGTGTCCCTTGCTTTTCCATAGAAACTTTAGGATCAGCTCATCAATTACTGCAATGGGCCAGTTGCGATTTTGATAGGGATTGCATTGAGTTTGTATATCACTTTAGGTAGTACTGATATCTTAACAATTAAGTGTTCCAATGTGTTAACATAGGATGTCTTTCTATACCAATCTTACAATTTACAACATGGCAACAGTAATCAAGATAGCATGGTACTGGCATAAGGTTAGATAAATAGACCAATGGAATAGAATTCAGAATCCAGGAATACACCCTCACACTTATGATAAATTGATTTTCTACAAAGGCACTAAGACAATTCACCAGGGAAAGAATACTCTTTTCAACAAATTGTACTGGGACAACTGGATATACACTTGCAAAAGAATAAAGTCGGACCCTTCTCACCTCATACACGAAAATTAACTCAAAATGGATCACAGACCTACATGTAGAGCTAAATTATAAAACTCTTAGATCACCCAGCTATTCAGGAGGCTGAGGCACAAGAATCACTTGAACCTGGGAGGCGGAGGTTGCAGTGAGCTGAGATTGTGCCACTGCACTCCAGTCTGGGCAACAAAGCAAGCCTCTGTCTCAAAAAATAAATAAATAAAAATATAAATGAATAAATAAAACTTTTAGAAAAACACAGGAGAAAGTCTTTGTGCCCTTGTGTGAGAAAAAGTCTTCTTATACATAACACCAAAAGCCCAAGAAACAAAAGAAAAATAGATAAATTAGACATATCAAATTTTAAAACTTCTGTACTTCAAAGGATAGCATCAAGAGAGTGAAAAGACAACCCACAGAATGAAAGAAAATATACGCAAGTTGTATATCTGACAAAAGACTTGTATCCAGGTTGCATAAAGAATTCTTACAACTCCATAATAAAGGGAAAAACAAACCAATTTAAAATGGGCAAAGGATATGAATAGTCATTTCTACAAAAATATATACAAATGATCAATAAGCACACGAAAAGACAATCAATATCATTAACCATCAGGGAAATGCAAATCAAACCACAGTCAGATACCACTCACACCCACCAGAACGGCCATCATCAAAAAGGCAGTCAGACGTGATAGCACACACTTGTAACCCCAGCCACTTGGGAGGCTGAAGTGGGAGGATGGCTTGAGGAGTCTGGGGTTGCAATGAGCTATGATTGCACCACTGCACTCCAGACTGGGCAACAGAATGAGACCCTGTATCAAAAAAAAAAAAAAGTGTCAGTGAGGACATGCAGAAATTGGAACCTTTATATACTACTGCTGATTGGAATGTGAAATGAAGCAGCCACGTTGGAAACTAGTCTAGCAGTTTCTCAAAATGTTAAACATAGAGTTACCATATGACTACACAGTTCCTCTCCTAAATTTATACCGCACATGTTCGCACAAAAATTTTTACATGAAGGTTCATAACGGCATTATTCATAATAGCCAAACGATGAAACAATGTCCATCAGCTGATGAATGGCTAGAATGTGCCATATCCATGGGATACAATATTATTTGTACATAAGAGTAAAGTGCTAATATATACCACAATATGAATGAACCTTAAAAACATTCTGCTGTGAGAGAAGCCAGTCACAAAATCTCACATATTATATGATGCCATTTACACTAAATGTGCAGAGTAAGCAAATCTAGAGACAGAAAACATATTAGTGATTCCTTAAGGCTAAGGGGGTTGGAGGAAATAGGGAGTGACTGGTAATGGGTAGGGGGTTTACTTCTGTGGTGACAACAACGTTCTGTAATTGATTATAGTGATAGTTGCAAAATTCTAGGAGTGTACTAAAAAATATTGATGTATACTTTAAATGGGTGAATTGTGGGGCATGTGAATTATATCTCAATAATGCTGGCTTCTTAAGGCATAATAAAAACGTTTTCAAACATACAAAAGGTGAAAGGAAATGTCACCCACACACCCAAACTACAAGTAATGTTTAGGATGTCATTCAGGGACAAGGGAAGCCTATCGGAAGCCAATATGGACCTATGCAAACGAATGGAGGACATCAGAAATTTTCACTATGTAAGTAAATATGTAGAATTTTTCTCAATGTTTAAATTCTGTAAAAGATAATAATCATGTATCGTGAGATTTATAACTTTGGTTTAAGTAAAATGTATGACAGCAATGGTACAAAGTTCAGGCAGGGAGAAATGGCAGGTTCTTAGGCTATCAGTGTAATGTCACCTGAAGATAGACTGATAAGTTAAAGATGTATACCATAAACCCTGAAGCAACCACTGGAGTAACAACAACAACAACAAATTACATCCAATTAGCAAGGATGGAGGGGGAAGAGAAGGGCAAGAGGAAGAAGAAATGGAGTAAAAATAATAAACACTAAGTCCAAAAGAAGGCAGAAAAGGAGAAAAGGAAGGAAAAGAATTGATGGTACAATGGTAAATTTAAATCTAACCATATCAATAATCAGACTGAAAGTAAATGGTCTAAGCACTTCAACTAAGAAGCAAAGATTGTCAAATAAGAACAAACAGTAAGGCCCAACGGTAGGCTGCCAACAAGAATCCAACTTTAAATGAAAAGACTCAAATATGTTCAAAATAAAAGAGTGGGAAAAGATACATCTTGCTACCACTAATCAAAAGAAAGATGGAGTGGCTATATTAATATCAGACAAAGTATGTTTGGAAGCAAAAAATATCACTAAAGAGGGTCTTTTCAATACAATAAAGGGTTCGATTCATCAAGATGACATAGCAATCCTAAACATTTATGCACCTAATAACAGCACCAAAACACACAAGGCAAAAACAGAACTACAAGAAGAAAATGACAAATCCACAATTTCACAATTACAATTGGAGAATTCTTTTTTTTCTTTTGAGACAAGGTCTCACTCTGTCACCGCCTCCTGAGCAGCTGGGACCACAGGCATGTGCCACCACACTCAGCTATTTTTTTTTGTTGTTGTTATTTGTACAGACAAGATCTCATATCACCCAGGCTAGGCTCCAGCGGTCCCTTGCCTTGGCCTCCCAAAGTGCTGGAATTACAGGCATGAGCCACAGCACCCAGGAGATAGTTGGAGAATACTCCTCTCTCAATAATTTACAGAACAAGTAGATAAAAATCAGGAAGCTATTAGAAAACATGAACAGCAGAGGAACAGAGGTGTCCAGGGCACAGGCAGGAGCACAGTGGAGCTGGGTATACTGTGTGTGGAGGGGTGGGGTACACACCTTTGTGGGTGTAAAGGAAAGAAGTGACTTTGGAAAGGTAGACCTAGAGCGAGGTTGGAGCAGAATGTACAGGTCTTCAGAGTTTATTTAAAGTCTAATAGAAAGGCAGAAGTGGGTTTTCAGTCACAGTACTCTCCCACTTAACCCAAACAGGCCCTCAGGCTTCACATCATGGAATCCTGGGCAAGCACCAGCCAGGAGTGAAGCCGGTGTCCCTTCAAGAGAAGCCTGTACCATCTCTGCAGGAAGGGAGGCCTATGTCCTTCTGAAGCTTGACCATGCCACCCTCCAGATGCCCCACAGGTACATCTGCCAGAAAGCAGAGACCTCATCCCATCTAGTTTCTGATTTGCTGTGTAACTCCAAACCGGGCCCTTCACCTTTCTGGACCTTTGTCTCCCCATTTGTAAAAAAGAGTGATTCTGATTCTGTGTGTTTTCATTGGTTAATAATTGTGCACCTACAAAATCTCTGTCAAGGTTAGTCTCCATCGGGCCCCAACTTCCTCTTCCCACCACTGCTGACCCCAGCCTCCAGCTTGTCCCAGCCATGAGCTGCTGCTCCAGGACCCTCTGGTTGCTGGCAGCACCTGCCCCTCCTCCTCCACAATCAGACTGTCCCCCATCAGCACAGCCTCCTTCCTGGACACCAGCAGCTCTCACTTCGGTGGGTCCCAAGCTGTTGACCCCAGGTTCTCTTGTAGCACAGCTCTAGACTCTGAAGTGCTTTGAAGGAACCAATGAGTAATAAGAGACTCAAAAGTGAAACCATTCTTCTATGAGGCTGGTGGGGACCACCATTCATGAACCCACCCAGAAAGCCCTGAGGCTTGGGGGCTCTATCCCTAGTTCCTCTGAGCACTGTCATCTTTCAGGACAGCCACCAGAGATAGGACAGACCCAGCAGAGTCAACTGTACAATAGGCTCACCCAGGCCACAGCCCAGGCCTATTGCATGGGAGCCTCTGGAGTGTGAAACCGAGAATTCATGTTTGTTAAAACCCCCAAGGGATTCTGACGTAGGGTCAAGTCCGGGATTGAGAGATGGAAAGCAATGTGTCTCCACTCAGATGTGCAGACCATCACCTGAAGACCTCAAACAACGTAGATTCCAGTCCAGCAGGCTTGGAGGCCAAAGCACCCCTCTCTGCAAGCCCCTTCTGCAGGTCCGAGGACCACACTCCAAGGAGTAAGGGCATGGGGGATGGAAGAGCAGCAAGCAGGAGCCAGGAGGCTCTAGGTGCTCACCTTGGCTCTGCCCCTGACCCTGACACTTACTCACTTGCCCCCCTGAGCCTCAGTGTCCCCATTCAGAAATGGAACCAGTGGCACCTACCTGGCAGACCCTTGCCACATTTCTCTTTCCCTTCAGCTTGGCTCTCCACCTCCCTCAGTATTGACCAGTGCTCCCTGAATGCCCTGTTCTAAGTGTGGCCCAACCCACCAAGCCCTACAACAGCCAGACAGGGCAGGTACTTCAAGACTGAAACTCTGTGACAGGGTGGGTCAGCTGCCTGCTCAATGAGACACGGCAGGGGAGTCAAGGTTCAAAGCCGGGGCATCTGCCCACAGAGCTGTCTCCAGGTGGCACGTCACCATTGCCTCAGACTGACGCCCTCACTCCAATTCCCACCCTTGGTCTGCCAAGCAGGGCTTCATCCAAGGCTTACCTCCTTGCCCTGAGGGCTCCTGGCTAGAGTGGCCACACTTAGCCCTGGCCCCCAACCCCCACCTTCCTTTCCTTCTCTCCCAGTGGGCATTTCCAAGCCCCATGCCAAGCCTGGGCTCTGCATCAGATTCTGGAGGACAGGTCGGCATCGATTCTGGGAAGGGCCTGAAAAACATCATGCCCTCTTCATCACCTCCCTCGGTTTAGAGATGGGGCGATGGAGGCCCAAAAGAAAGCAACTTTCCCAAGGCCTCCTTCTGCCACCCTGCTCAGCGGCACCTGCCTGCAGGTGAAAAGACAGCCCTGGCATAAGTGACCAAGGGATGCAAGCCCCAGGGACCACGTGGAGCCAGACGAGAACTAAGGCCTGTGCACCTCCACCCTAAAGCTGTCCCTGCCTTGGACTCTAAAGGTTTGCCTAGCTGCTCTCCACATCCAGCTCCTGTCCTCATCCCTGGGCCTGGCGTCATTCCCTAACAGATTCTCTCAGAACCCTTGGGTGGGTCTCCTGAGCTCGGCCCACCATCCCAGTGGGCACGAGCCAGGCTAGCCCCACCCTGTCCCTCCTGGCCAGCGCCCACACCTGCAGCCTGGCCCACCTGGACCCCTAGGTCTGAATCTGAACCCCTAGACCTGGACCCCTTGGCCTGGTACCCCTCAGCGTGCTCTGACTGTCACCTATCAGACCAAGACCCAGCCCAGTTCTTCTTCCTCCTCCGCCTCCCTCTCCTTCCCCTTCTTTCTTTCTTCCTCCTTCCCCCGTCCCTCTTTACCCTCCTCTCCATCCCCTGTTTCCTCTCCCCTCCTTCCTTCCTCCTCATCCTGGAAGTTAGAACGAATCTGAACCACTGCCTTCTCCCCCCAAGCCCATTCCTAGCAGGTATTTGCCGCAGCCAGCCCAAGTTGTGGCTGTTCCTACAGCCCACCTCCCTACACAGGGCCTGCATCTGCTGCATTTTCACATTAACCATGATGCTCTGAAACACAGCTCTGGGACAAGGTCCTGGTAAGTATCCATTACCCTCCGGCAACTATTATTCTCCCTGAGCCCCTGATCTCCCCCGCTGAGCCAGGCAAAGATAGCATCAATTCCACACCACCCCCAGTGCCAGGGCATTGCCCAGCCCCTCCCCTAGGACTCTACAAACACCCACCCAGGTGGCATAGCTACCTAAAGAGAAGAAGGGGTCCCTGACAACATGCCCCTCCCTGAATCTCTGCATGCCCCAAATCTCTGCATACCCCAGAACCTCCACATGCCCCATGGCAAGGACCTGGCCTGGGCAGATTGTAAATGTGCCTTTGAGGACCACAGGCCATCCTCAGGCAGGTGTTCTGAGATAACTTCTTTGCCCATGGAGGTGCTATGAGGATGCCTGTGACAGCGCCTGCCCTGGGCCTGCACAAGGCAGGCACCCTGAGAGACCAAGTGTCCTCCCAGGAAGCTCATTTCTAGTGCACATGAGGCTTGAGGGGCTCCCAGCAAAACCTGACAACCCACCCAATGTTAGAACAATGGTGTAAAGACAGATTCCTGGCAATACCACAAAAGAGGGTCATTGCCAATCAAGCTACTGGCTGCATTAGTAAAGGTCGCAGGAACTGAATCAAAATAGAAATCCATTTTGGTTGGTTTCATTGGGAAACAAAGAACATGCCGGCCTGTGTTTCTTTTGTCTCAGGGACTTCCAGACGCCGAGAGATGATAAACAGCCAAACAGATGCACTTCCGCGAGAAAGGGCTTTTGTGGCTAGTCATTTGGAAATGAAACGCAGGCGCTCTCCCCATCCTTAACAGAAAGAGCATCGATCAGACTGGCAAGTGGCTGCCATGGGCCATGGTCAGTCGACCTTGGGAGGCTGTGGATTCTGGGTGGTTCTGCCCCTGTTCTCTGTGGTTGGGCAACTTCCTCTCAACCCTCCAGACTTCTGTTTCCTTATGAAGAGTAGGTAAGAGCATGGAGGTCAGATAACCTCCAAGGAACCTCCAGTGCCAAAAATCTATGGGCCTCTTCTTGGCCAATCACCACCATCAAGTCTTCTTTTTTTTTTTTTTTTTTTTTTTTTTTTTTGACAGAATCTCGCTTTGTCACCAGGCTGGAGTGCAATGGCACGATCTCGGCTCACTGCAATCTCCGCCTCCCAGGTTCAAGCG
This sequence comes from Theropithecus gelada, assembly GCF_003255815.1. Classification (NCBI taxonomy): domain Eukaryota; kingdom Metazoa; phylum Chordata; class Mammalia; order Primates; family Cercopithecidae; genus Theropithecus; species Theropithecus gelada. The sequence goes on from NC_037670.1 coordinate 67,840,005, forward strand.
ATTCCCCTGACTCAGCCTCCCGAGTAGCTGAGACTACAGGCATGCACCACCACACCCAGCTAATTTTTTGTATTTTTAGTAGAGACAGGGTTTCACCATGTTGGCCAGGATGGTCTCAAACTCCTGACCTCGTGATCTGCTCGGCCTCCCAAAGTGCTGGGATTACAGGCGTGAGCCACTGCCCCCGGCCTGCCACCTCCAAGTCTTTAATTCACCAGAGTTACTGCTATCCAACCACGGCCCTTGGGCCCACTTGATTCAGCAGAATCAATGTGACCACAGGTAACATGGTAGCAGGACATCATTTAGTGATAAAAATGGTGGTACCATGTTCACATGCTTGCACACACAGGCACACACACTATGGTGCTCCATCTTTGGGTGCTGTGAGTGAGCCTCATGAGGCCCAGTGCAGTCACTGGTGGGTGCCTTCCTACACCTCCCCTTGTTTAAGCATGAATCCTTCCACCCCACAATCCCATGCCCAACACAAGACGATAAAGACTAAACTGAATGGAATCAAACTGACGGTCTCAGCAGCCCTTTGCAGGTTGCTACTATTACATCTACATTGCAGCTGGGCAACTGAGGCCAGTGAGTGCTTTGTAATCTTGGGATCATGATCGGGATTTTCACCCAGACCAGAAGAGTCCAGTCAAGGGCTGGACTACTGGCTGCATTAGTAAAAGTCGCAGGAACTGAATCAAAATAGAAAACAGCAAAGCATCCTGCTGAGTAGACAACTGCTGGACTTTGCATCCCCACAGCCCTGCACAGCATCAAATGCTTTCTGGAAAAAGGTTTGGAATTCTCAAAGAAGCCCCAGAGGCCAGCACCCTCCCTGCTGGTCCCCCTGAGCCAGTCCTCACTCAAGAGGAACCCACCCAGCTCCTTCCTTCCAGATACAGCAGCATCCAGGGCAGATGTGGGCTCCAGTCCCACCTCTGACACATCAGCCTGGGACCATGAGCAAGTTTTACTCTCTCTGAATCTCACTCTAGCCAGGCAAACACTGGGAGGGTCTGCTGAGAAGCTGGGCCTGGTCCCCATTCTGGCCAGAGAGCATGAAACCATGTCCCATTGGAGGGGGACAGTCAGGACCAACACAACAAGACAAAGAAGTGACCCTCAGGAACTGGGTCCACGAGAGACAGGATTATTAAGAGGAGGGATTCTGTGCAGGCAGAAGCCTGTGGTCCTTCTCAATTCCATACTGGAGATGGTCAGGAAAGCCTCAGCTTCTCCCAGAATGAATTCAGAGGACCTTCCTTCCATTATAGTGACCAGGATCTCCACCTGAGGGGCGCTCACTGGAAGTTTGCTGAAATCCCAAATCAGCATGCTCCTGATTTCAGAAGCTGCCAGGCACCTTTGCACTTCAACACAAAATCAACCACGTCCTAGGCTCCAGCCCTGGAACACCAAATGAAGCCACACATGTTCTGCACACCAAGACCTCTTCAATGGAAGGAAAATGAACACTGAGTTTGGTCCACCCTTTTCCCACCTCCCTTACCAAATCTCAAATCATCAAAACAGGCCCAACACTGCATCTTACAGTCAGGGAAACTGGGGACCACCAGACCAGGGCCCTCCATCATCAGTGTCCCCCCTAGAACTGGCCAGGCTCAGTCACTGCTTAGTGGACCCCAGCCCTCAGCAAGCACTCTTCCCCAACAGCCCTTACACACATTCTCTCTCTCTCTCTCTCTCCCCCCCCCCCCCCCCCCCCCCTTTTCTCCCTTCTCTCCCCCCCCCCCCCCCCCCCCACTTTCTCTTGGATAATTTCTTTAGTAAGGTACTTCAAAATAAGCTTTTAGTTTAATCTATTTCCATTTTGTGAGCAACGGTTCTCCCCAGAGTCCTGATTTATTGCGGAAGAAAACATTAGAAGAGGATGGCTCAGAGAGTCGCCCCGCTTCCCCCGTCAGCCAGTTCCAAGACACACACAGGCGTCCACACAATGAAGGGTCCTGGGAGGACCAGCTACCCAGTCGGGAGTCCACCCTCCCACGCCCCTGTGAGTGGTGGGCAGGCACTCAATGCCAGGACAGGGAGCTCACTACCTCACCGACAGCCCATCCTAGGGGGAAGGGGGAAGGAGCCAGACCTGGTCTGCCTCCTCTCTCGCCCACCCTGAGGCGACCCCAGAACTGGGGCGTGGGGGGACATCACAACTAGGAGGAGCGGGGCTGCCAGACCCCGCCGGCAGAAGAGCCCGGAGGGGACCCTGTGCCTCCCTTGCCCGCCAGAGTTCTTTGCCTTCAGCTTCTCCCGGGTGAACCCTCCCGCAGAGCCTGGGGAGCCCGCCAGGGTCGCTGTGCGCCCCTCCCGAGCTCAGGGGGAAAGGAAGGACTGCGGCGCAGGTGCAGGAAGGCGCGGGTCCACGCGGGTCTGATGAACTCCGGGGAGTGGGGGCGCCTCCGGTGCGGGCCGACGCCCCCTTACCGCAGAGCAGCAGTAGCAGCGGGAGAAGTTGCGGGCGCCGCTGCGCTCCAGTCTCCATGGCTGGCCGGCCGCGGCTGGGTCACGCTTGGTCCGGCTGGGGGTGCAACCGGGGACGCCCGGATGGGGTTGGGGTGGGGCGGGGCCTCAGGGAGTCCGCCCCCAGGCCGCGCCCCCCAGACCACGCCTCCAGCCGTGCCCGTTACCTCCAGATGTGGGGTGCAGGCCTTGCAGGCGCGCCTGGTGGGAGGGACGAGGGCGGCTGGAGTCTGGGCTGGAATCTCAGCGGGGGTGAGAGTAGGGTGAGGGCTGGGTTTCGAGCTGGGGACTAGCTGGGGTAAGGTGGGGTGCCGGCTCTGAGGGCGGGACTGGGGTGCTGAGCTGCAAAGGAGCGTTTTGGGAGCAGACTGCAGGGGCAGGCTGGGAGGTGAGCTGGAGTGAGAGTGGGGGCTGGCTGCTGGTAGGCTGGGCTGCAGGCTGGAAGGACTTGGGGAACTTCCGTCCAGGCTGGGGGGCAGAGTGTGGGGGTAGACCGGGGAGGGAGCTGAGGTGAGGATGAAGCGCGGACTGATGATGGCCTAGAGGAGGCTGCGGGTAGACTGGAGGAAGGTGGACCTAGGGGTGGGCTAGGTGTGCCCTGGCGGAAAGTAGACCAGAGTCCAGAGCTGCCCCCAGGCAGGGAGGGGACCTTTGAGCAGAGACACATCTAGGAGCCAGGTCTCCAAGGGTCAGGAAAGTGCATGAAGGAGGTTGGGGTGTGTGTGTGTGTGTGTGTGTGTGTGTGTGTGGTGTTCATGGAGTATGTGTGTGATGTGCATGTGGGGTATGTGTAGATGCATGTGTGTGCATGGAGTGTGTGATGTATGGTGTGTGTGGCATGTGTGAGTTTGAGTCTGAGACAAGGTGTGTTTGTGAGTGTGTGCTTGGGAAACAGTGTATGAGAGAGACTGGAGGATGTGGCAGCTACACACAGAGACATATCACACACCAAGGACCAAGCCACAAGCAAACCGAGGGACAAGAGTATCTGGCGCCCCCAAAGACCTGGCCTGGGAGAGTGTCAGGGTTCCTGAGGGGAAGGAAGACCTCAGTTTCTCCAGCCACAGGTCACTTAGCCAGATGGGTCGCCTCTGTCATCCTCAGTCCCTACCACAGGCCCTAGCTCCAGTGGACACTTGATGGTGTCTGCAGAATTGTCACTGGCCAGGACTTCCAAGAGCCAGCTAGAGGCCCCTCTCTGCCTGGGGGCGCATACTGGTCTGAGGTTGGGGCACAGGCCCAGGCTCCCACACGGATGGGCCCTCCACTCCTCTGAGCCATAGGTACTGCTACCTTCCCAGGAGCTGAGCTGACCTTCTCCTGGCTTAGAAAGACCCACTTTATTTAACAAGACCCTTATTTGGGAGCAGAACTTTCTGTGCTTTTTTACTGAAGAAATTCTGATTGCAGCCAGAATTAATTCAAAGGAGTCAAAACTAATTAAAATTGATCATTGGTCCTGCCTTCTGCCTGAGGGGTGGGCAGCAGGTGCAGGGGTGGCCACAGAGCCTCCAGTGAGACTGCTGGTGCCCACAGGCCGGGGCCACAAAACAAGCCGACCAGGGCAGCAGGGGGCTGGCTCTCACACACACATACCCTACACCAGCCACGACAAACCAAGAGGACGGTCCAGGCCCGGGTGTCCACCCACATCCCACACAGACTCGGCCCTATAGCTCTCTCCAGGAGAGTCTTAGTCCCCACTCAGTCCCACAGCCCCAAAGGCAGTTGCACACAGCTTACAGGCTAGAACAGGAGGATGGGGTTGTCAGGTGGGAGCGGGGGCAGCCAGTTCCCCCAAGCCTGTACCAGGGAGCAATGCTCCCTTTCCTGGACTCCCCACTCTGGCTCTGCAGTGGGGAAGCCCTGGCCATCCTGCAGAGTTGGTTCCAACACCTCTTCTCCAAGGAACCAACCATGCCCTGACAAACTCCCAGGGAGTTGTGTCTACTGTCCTCTATGTCCCTCTAAGACAGGGCCCTCACTTCTCCTTTCTGCCCAGTGCTGCCCATGGCCTCTGCAGGGCAGGTGGGTTTAACACTGGCTGTGAGGAGCTGAGCACTGGGAGAGGGGGACCTACCCCTTCCACAGTGCATCCTCCGGACCCTGCGAGTGGAAGGGCTGCCACCATAAATGAGACTGACCATGAGGTGTACCCTGGACAACACCTGTCTCCCTGCTTGTCCCTCGGTGGGTGCTGGCCCTGGCACCATTCTCTATGTCTGTGATCCTGTGAGCACTGGGGTCCTCTCAGGAATCCCCTCTTATGGTTCATAATTCTTTATTTTTTTAATTTTGTATTTTTATTTATTTATTTATTTTTGAGAAGGAGTTTCGTTCTTATTGCCCAGGCTGGAGTGCAATGGCATGATCTTGGCTCACTGCAACCTCCGCCCCTGGGGCTCAAGAAATTCTCTTGCCTCAGCCTCCTGAGTAGCTGGGATTACAGGCTTGTGCCACCACGCCAGCTAATTTTTGAATTTTTAGTAGAGACGGGGTTTCTCCATGTTGGTCAGGCTAGTCATGAACTCCCAACCTCAGGTGATCCTCCTGCCTTGGCCTCCCACAGTGCTGGGATTACAGGCGTGAGCCACCGTGCCCGGGCGGTTCATAATTCTTTATACCAAATTTACCCATTCAGATTGCAGTGTAGTCTCTCTCCTGATCAAGTCCTGATTCACCATTATCCTGATATTTATTCTGTGATTCCTCTTACTCTTAAATAGTTGTAAGAGAACATTTTCTTGACACTCAAGTGGCCTCTTCTAAGAGGAAGAAACAACATCCTGGTGCTTCTACGAGATCAGAGGAACACATGGCCGCTCGGCCTTCACTGTCCCTGGAAGTAATGCTTCTGCCCAGTGTCCACGTGTCCAGGCGAGGGCCTGAGCACAGAACCAGGTGAGGTTTGGGATTTGGCTCTGCTTGTTCTGGGGCTAGACCTCAGGAGGGTCGAGCTTGAGAAGGCGCCAAGGGGAGCCATTCCCGGACACCTTGCTCCCCCTGCTGGACAGACACTGAAATAACGGTATCATCGTCGATGAGGCGCCTCTGTCTCCGACGCATCAGAAATGCCTCCGTGACCCCTCTCCAGGGACACAGAGGACCTATCTTCAAAGAAGGGGTGATGAAGGTGATTCCAGGAAGGAGTGTCTCTGACCATCAGCTGTTTTCCACCTTCCCACGGATCGAGACACAGCCTTCCATCTTCTGTTGCGTTTGTTTGCTCATTTGTTTAATTGCAATAAAAGACACATCAAATGAAGCATTTTAGGATGGGTGTGTTGACTTATGCCTGTAATCCCAGCACTTTGAGAGGCCGAGGTGGGCTAACTGTTTGAGCTTAGGATTCTAGACCAGCCTGGGCAACATGGTAAAACTCTGCCTCTACAAAAAAAAGTACAAAAATTAGCCATATGTGGTGACACATGCCTGTAGTCCCAGATACTGTGGAGGCTGAGACTGGAGGACGGCTCGAGTCCGGGAGGTCCAGGCTGCAATGAGCCATGATGACACCACTGCACTCCAGACTGGGTGACAGAGTGAGACTCTATCTAAAAAAAAGAAAAAAATAGCATTTTAACCACTTTCAAGTGCATAGTTCAGTGGCAAGTCCTGAACCACCCAGTTCCAGGACTTCTTCATCTTTCCACACTGAAACTCTGTCCCCATTAAACACTCACTCCCCATCCATTCTCCCTCCCCGAAACCCCTGGCAGCCACCATTTTCTTTTTGTCCCTCTTTCGTTCTCTTCTTTGTATGTCTCCCTCTCCCTTCCCCTACCTTTCCACTTTCTGTCTCCATGAATTTGAGTACTCTGGGGACCTCATTTAAGTGGAATCACTCAAGATTTGTCCTTTTGCATCTGGCTGATTTCGCTGATAATGTCTCCAAGATCCATTCATGTTGTAGCATGGGTCAGAATTTCCTTTTTTTTTTTTTTTTTTTTTTTTTTTGAGGCATAGTTTTGCTCTCGTCACCCAGGCAGGAGTGCAAGGGTGCCATCTCGGCTCACTGCAACCTCCACCTCCTGGATTCAAGCGATTCTCCTGCCTCAGCCTCACAAATAGCTGGGATTACAGGCCCCACCACCACGCCCAGCTAATTTTTGTATTTTTAGTAGACATGGGATGTCAGCATGTTTGGCCAGGCTGGTCTTGAACTCCTGACCTCAGGTAATGCACCCACCTCGGCCTCCCAAAGTGCTGGGATTACAGGTGTGAGCCACCGCGCTGGGCATCCTTCCTTCTTAAGGCTGAATCATATTCTGTTGTATGGATAAGCCACATTTCATTTATCCATTCATCTGCCATTCATTTCCTTTTTTAAGGAAAATTTTATTTTTGAAAAACCTATCAGAAAATGTCTTGAGGAAAATACATTAAAATGTTATCTGTGGTCATTTCTGGCTCTGGAAAGATCTGAAGTGATGTTTAATTTACATTATTTTCTGCTTGTCTCTGCTTTCTCGTTTTGCTACACTGCTGTTTGTGGCAAGTGGTGGGTTTTATATAACCTGTGTGCTGTGAGAGTTTATGTGTGTGCACTGAGGAGTATGTGTACCTGTGTGGGTGTGTTATGTGCAGTTCACGAATGTGGCATGTGTGTATGGGATGGGTGTGTACATGCTGTGAGGTGATATGTGTGTGTGTGTGTGGTGTATGGGTGTGTGAATGAGTGGGTGTTCATGTGTGTTGTGTGTGGAGCATATAAGAATCTGTGTGACGTGTGTCTCATGATTGTGACTGTGGTGTGGGGCATAAGTGTGTGCGCATGTGAAGAATGTGTGAGTGTGTTCAGGCAGAACATTGTTGGCCCCTGCTGGACAAAATAAGCACAGTCATTTCCTGGAGCGCAACCTCCCCTCTCCTATCGCATCACCTGACCCCAAGCGTGCTGACCCCATCCCCCTCTGCCCTGCTCCCACCAGGTGACATGAGGAAAGACTCAGAGCTGGTGCCTAGGGCAAGTTTGGGGCCCTGAATACCTCTTGGCTTCTTTGAACCTTGGTGAGCTTGAAGTTAACTGCAACAATTAAAAACACCTATGATGATTATTTGGGGTGTGAGTTATGAGTTTTATTGCCTGCACGTGACAATAAAAACAATGTCATTTAGGAGGGAGTTGCCTGGGCTGCTAAGAAGGAAAAGTACTTTGGAGACTGGAGAGCACAGTACATGATAAGGGTCATTCTCTACAGAACATGTTTGCTGTCTCCTCTAAGGGAGTACAGCATAGTGACAGAGGGAGGCAGGCAGGAAGCCCCTTCCTACATGACATGGTGGAGCAAGAGACCACGAGGCCCCAGGGTGCCAGCTCTGTGCCCAGGACCACTGTCTCAGGGTGAGGCCTAAGGAAGCACTTACCCCAGAGAGCTCAGTACCACGTGCTCCCTGTTGGTTTGGAAAGCTCAGGGCCACGCACTCCATTGGTTTGGTTGTGTGTCATGAATCCCTGAGGAAAAGACGAAGCTCTGGATTTTAATAGAAGAGATAAAGGGAAAGATCAGTATGGTTCACAGAATAACGGCCCCCAACGATGTGCGCACCTGATCTCCGGAAACTTTGTCACCTTACATGGCCAAAGGGTCTTTGTGGATGGATTAGTTAATTTCATGTGTCAATTTGGTTGGGCCACGGTGCCCACATACGTGCTCAGACACTATGTTGGGTGTGCTGTGAGGGTATTTTGGATGAAATTAACATTTAAATCGATGGCCTCTGAGCAAAGCAGATTGCCCTCTTTAATGTGGGTGGGCCTCATGCAGTCAGGTAAAGACCTGAAGGTAATGAAAAGACTGACCTCCTCCAAGAAAGGAGTCCCCCCTACAGATGGGCACTGGACTTGAACTGCAGCCTGGGTTCTCCCCTGTGTCTCCAGCCTGCCAGCCAGCCCTGCAGATTTTGGACTTGCCAGTCTCCATAACCCCATGAGCCAGTTCCTTAAAATAAATATCTTTCTGTATATCCACACATCCTGTTGGCTCTGTTTTAGAGAACCCTGACTGATATGAACACAGAGGTGATGAAGGGCACAGACTTTGAGGTGAAGAGATGATCCTGGATTATCTGGGGACAGTGGGGAGGCCAATTTAATCACATGAGCCCTTCAAATCAGATAACCTTTCCTGGCTGGATCAGAGAGATGAGACCGGGGAAGAGAGGTGAGATATCACAGCTCTTCAAAGACCTGCCGTGGCTAGTTTTGAAGATGGAGGAAGGAGTCATCAGTCAAGAAACGGGGCGGCCTCTAGATCTGGGAACAGCCCCCACCGACAACCAGCAAGGAAGCAGGGGCCCAGGGCCTATAGCCACGGAGAATTGCTCTCTGCCAACTGCCTGAAAGAGCAAGAACACAGACTCTGCCCTGGAGCCCCTAGGAAGGAACACAGCCTGCCAAAACCTTGACTTTAGCCCAGGAGACCCACGTCAGAACTGTAGGATAACACATTCGTGTAGCTTAAGCTGCCAAGTTTGTGATAAAATGTTATGGCAGCCCTAGAAAACTGTACCACCTAATATAACCTAAAACTCATACAACTAAATCGCCTCATGTGTTAGTTGGGGCTCCTCCAGAGTAACCCCAGACACCAGGAATGGAGGTGGAAAATGCACACAGGCAAATCCCGCAGAGTGGGAGGTACACCCAGCCCCAGCAGCCCTGCTTGCATCACACACGGCTCCCCCCAGAAGCCGCCCTCCTGCTGGAGCAAGGGGTCACCCTGTTGAAAAGCCAGCTTGGAGGTGATGCCCTGTGAGAGTGAGGTCCCATCCTCCAGAATGCAGTGTACATGTCCCATGTTACTGTGCAGACTCCACAAGGTTGGATATCAAAGAAGAAGCAGGAGGTCCCTCGCCATCACTCCAGTGGCCCACATGGGGAAGTCGTGTTGCCTGTGCCCATAACTCTGGCTCTGCAGGTTGGACATCCTGATCCCACCAGGGGGAGAACAGCAGTGACCACTTTGATGGGAGGAGCTGACCCTGATCATTGGGGAAGGAAGGGCTGCGACTTTACACCGGGACCAGGAAGGAAAATAGGAAACCCAGGCAGTCAGTCCACTTAGGGGCCTCTGGGCCCTTCTGGGCTGCGTTTTGACAGTAAACGTGCAAGTGCTGCAGCTACGACCTGGGAGGGGCTGGTGAGACCAGGGAGACACTGTCCAACATGCTAGCCAAGAGTCAGGGGAACCCAGGAGGGAGAGTAGAGGGCAACCGTATGTGAGCAGTGGCGGGAGCTGTAGATGACCTCACGATCTTCCTCTTCTGAGCTTCCCCAGGGAAGAGGCCAATAGAATCCTCTCCCTAGGTCCTGCGCGGCCCACTACAAAGGATGCATTCTGAAACCATCAACTCCCTTAGAACAGTCAGAAACCCCTCTTGTTGTGCTGCATTGCATCCTTGAAGTTAGGCCTCACTGATCTCCATGTGTAACTACTTCAGATACTCAGTTTACCATCCAGCCTCAAACCTGATTAAAGTGAGATGATAATGACATCATCTAGCCAATGACAGATCAGATTAGAATGTATCTTAAAAGAGGAGATGGATACTCAGTAATGGAAAAAGAGTTTAAATTATTGCCTGGGTCACTTCAGGTTGAATTCCAAACCTCAAAACCCACCCCCAGGACTCAGGACTTTAGTGTGTAATACCAAGGAAATGGAGCCTCAGAGAGAAGGCTTTGCCCCAGGGAACCCAGCTGGACAGTCCTCAAGTCCATCCTCCCCTCATGTGCGCTATTATTTATTCTCATTGGTCACCCTTTGTTCATGCCTGGGTCCTGGAGGACAATCACCCACCCACTAGGTCCCTCCCCCAAGAACCCTCCACTGCATGCTTTCTCCACAAACAGCTTGGTTCCCACAAAGGCACACGGAAACCACAGGGGATGGGAAGGCAGTGCAACAGTGGTGCTGGCCGGGGTCAGCCGACAATCAGGCTCTATGATTTTCAAATTTCAGAAGGTCTATGGAGCCCAGACTTAAGGTGAAAAACCTTCAAAGCAAAGAGAGAAGAGAATCCCTCTGGTTGCGAAGGAGTCACACAACAAAAACCCCAGGTCACCTTTTTCTAGGTGGAAACCCCTTTTTCGTTTTTGAGTAATTCTACTCAAAGAGATTCTGTCAGGCTAAAACTACTGTCAGTGACTTCTCCTGCTACCACTCTCCACTTAGCAGTGTCCTTCTCCACACCCCACTGTTACAGAGGAGGACGAGGTGAAGTCCTCTCTGTTAGCTGGCAAGAAAGATGGAGAGAAAGTTTCTGTCCATGCTGGGCACTCACATCTGCCCCCTGGATCGGTGCTGCACGTGATCTTCCACCCACACTAAACTTCAGACACATCACAGATCCTCAACCTTTGCTTTTCTGGCCAATAGGAAGCACCAGTGGCAGATGAGAGGGTTCGATGCAGCCCTGCCAGTGGCTTCTAGACCCAGCCCCTTTCCCATGCTCCCTCAGGCCTGGGGCTGCAGCTGGATGGCTCCCTTTCTGGTTGGCAGATGTCAGGTGTGCTTCCCTATACAGCACTGGCTCCCTGGACACCACAGTACACAAACATTCCCTGCTTCACTCTGCTCTTTGGAGAGGATGTCCCATCTCCAGCTAGCATGCTGACTGACCTACCATCTGAACTCCACATTTGTGACAACAGACCTGATCCTTCAATAAAAAGTAATGTCATAGCTGGGTGCAGTGGCTCACACCTGTAATCCCAGTACTTTGGGAGGCTGAATTGGAAGGATCACTTGAGCGCAGGAGTTCAAGACCAGCCTGGGCAATAAAGCAAGACCCTGTCTCTACAAAAAAAAAAAAAAATTTAAAACAGCCAGGCATGGTGGCATGCGCTTGTGGTCCCAGCTACTCAGGAGACTAAGGCTGCAGTGAGCCGTGTTCGCACCACTGAGCTCCAGCCTGGGTGAAAGAGTGAGACCCTGTCTCAAAAATAAATAAATAAGTTAGAGAACAGCCTGGGCCACATGGCAAAACTCCATCTCTACAAAAAAAGAAAAAAAAAAAATTAGCCAGGCATGGTGGCACCCGCCTGTAGTCTAGCCACTTAGGAGTCTGGGGTGGAAGAATCACTTGAGCCTAGGAGGTCAAAGCTGATGTCATGCCACTGCACTCCAGCCTGGGTGACACAGTGATACCCTGTCTAAATAAATAAATTTTTTTAAATGTAATTTTCTGGTTAATTACCTGATTTGCTTTACTTGAAGTCCCTCAGGTAGTAGTTGGGGAGCCCCTCTTGCACTCCAGTGCTGACTTCATATCGCACCCCGTTTCCCCTTCGCCGGGTTGGCTGAGGGGAATGAATCATGTTCAAGTTTATTGTATGCCTTTCTGTGGAATGTATGCTCCCTGGGGCAGGGTCCACATCTGTCTTGTTTATTATTGTAACGCAGCGCCCAGAACAATGCTGAGTACAACGTGTGTGCCTGATGTATACTTGTGTAATGAGCAAACGAACAAATGCCCTCTGCAGGTTGCGCCCGTGCTTCAGGAGTGCGACATCACATGGCACTTTGAGAAGTAGTGCGGAGGACCTACCCGAAGCACAAGGACACACGCCTCCGCAGGGAAAGAGATGGGGAGATGGTGAGCCGGTGAGTTTAGAGAATAGCAGCCCCAGGGCTAAGGCTCAGCTTGTCTGCCTAGGCACTGGATGGTGGCAAGGAGCAGTAGTGGAGAGAAGGAGCCAGGTCTGGCAGGGGGTGCTGTGAGGCTGGCAGGAGCTCAGGGAGAGGCGGGTTGCCGGGCTGGACCTGGGCAGAAACCCTGCAAAAGCACGGGGCTCGGCAGGCTCGACATTGAAAGGCCAGGACAGGAGGAGAAGCCGGTCAGGCTAAGGGGCGAGCTCTGTGGCTGCCACTCGGCCGTGTCTGACCTACAGGAACGCTGTTCTTCTCATGCGTGCGTGCGGTTGCCGCCGAGGAGCCGAGGACTGGCTGAGCCTGGCCCGCTTCTCTGCACAGCTCAGAGCCTAGAGGCGGTGAGCCGCGCGTGTTCTCCAACCAGGATGCCCACGTACGCTCTCTGAGCTTTCAACGGCTCACTTCTGCCTTCTGCTGGAATTAACCGGCTCCTCATTTCGCTCTGAGACCCTACTCCTTCAGGTCAGCTCCCCCAGCTCAGTCTCCTCCTGGTTCAACTTCACCTGCCAAGATGGAGCTTCGGGGTCACCTCCTCCGAGGAGCCTTCCTTGACCCTTTTCTCACATCTGATCTCTGGGCTGGGTGCCCTCCTGTGCTCACCCCCCAATCCCCAGCTCGGGAACTGGGTTTCACCATCAAATGCCTGGAACAGAACTAAATGAACTTACCCTCACCCAAACACTCTGTACCTTTCTGTAGCTTTGCATTTTTTATACTTATGTATGTCTTCATTTTCTTGTTTTAAACATTGATATACTGTGAAGTGTTTGTCACTTTATTTTTTTACATATTTATTATAAAAATATTTAATGTGTATTTTATTTTCAATTTCAGTATCTTTATGATAAATATTTTTATTTAAAATTATTTTATTATGAAACGTTTTATTACAAAATAATGTTTTTAGTTACAAAAGTGCTAAATGTTAACGCCTCAGTCCCACTTGTCCAGAGATAATCAGTTAAGTTTCTTTTGTGTCTTTTCTGAAGTTTTAACAATATTTCTATTACAAAATTTATTTTTATTACATAATTTTTGAAGTTTTCACAGCATCCCCACACACGCATGTAGGGCATACATGTATGTACATAACTGCACATGCATCTTCTGGACACGTGACATTCCCCATGTGCCTAGGAGCTTCCTGGGACCACTGGCCAGTGTGCAAACCAATCACCTCCAACCTGCATCTCCAACCTCCCAGGCGAGTGTAAGCTAGTCACATAGTGCCCCCCCTCCTTTTGCATGGTCAGATGGACAAAACACCCAAGTTCCTGCTCAAACTCTCCTTGCTGGGAATCTGAAATTGGACTGAGACTTCAGTTCAGCCTGGGACAGTTTCCCGAAACTCAGGAGTAGAGAACCCTGGCACTGCTGAGAGATGCAGCCAGAGAGGAGAGGCAGAGAGAACTCCAGTGCCCATGTACTCCCATGCTCCAGTCCTTCTTCAGATCCAGCTGCAGGACCAGGCCTCATCCGAGGCATGCACCATTTCTTGTTGGGCTTTAGACAAAGTCTACTTTAGGACAGCCTAGTGGGTATTCGGGGGCAGCAACAGGGCATGCTATTCCGTGCCTAAGGCCCGACTCTTGCTCCTGTCTGGTCTCTGAAGCCAGTGACTGTGTGACTGCTGCCCCCTGGCCTCTTGCTCAGTAGGTGACCCGCCTTGCCCTCCCTTCCACAGTCATCACTGAGTCACACTTGGGGTTCCCAGAGCATTTAGTGCTTCTAGCCTTGTCTACTTCTCTTGCCCTTTGACCTTGCTGCAACCTCCACCACAGCTGGCCCCAGGACCAATCGTGGCCTGAGATGGAGAGGCCTGAGACACTCAGTGTAGCCCAGTGGGGCTCAACCTGAGCCAGTCAACTCCTATCCACCCCCTGCCGGGACTCCTCACTTGGGGATACAGCCCACTTTGCTCTGCGGTTTCCTCCCGAGCCCAGGCCCATGGCCCTGCTCCCGGCCTGCCTTCATTCATACTGCTCACAGCACCTGGCTCCACTGTCTGTAAAAGCCCCTTTGCCCCATGTTGGGTACACTGCCTGATGTCCACCAGCCCCCCAGCCTGATGCTTAGGAGACAGACAACGCTGAAGAGGACACCTCAACTATTACAAGTTCCAGCCCTGGGTGAGCCTGGCTCCTTTCCTAGAGGTTCCTAGGCTAGTACCAGCCTAATGCTGTTCAAAAGGGCCCCTCAGAGACTGTGTCTGGGCAGCCCTCAGAGCCTCCCTGACTGTATCTTAAACCTTCTTCTCCAACCACACGGGCCCAGCCTAGGGCCTCTGCACCTCCCACCCCTCCCATTTTGCTTTCTGTCTGGGACTCCCAGTCTCACTAGCCATAGTCCCCAGGTCTGCATCAGGCTGTCCCAAGCCTTCCAGAAGAATGGAGGCTGAGAGGACGCTTCTGTAGGGTCCCTATAGCCATGGAGGAGGAGACCAAATCCAAGGGCCCTGGGTGCAGAGGCACAGCTGGGGAGCCCCAAGCCCCAGACCAGAAGCTGGAGCAATCCCCAGCACAGCAGCCTCTCCCACTGTCCCAGAGATGGTAGCCCCCATCAGCATTCCCTGGCAAGCTTTTCCCGTGCTCTGGTTTTCGGTGGGTGGCCACAGATGCCAAAGTAGCTCCCATTACCTTGGAGCACAGAGTTGTTTTTTTGTTTGTTTTTGTTTGTTTGTTTGTTTGTTTTGACACAGGGTCTCATTCTGTCACCCAGGCTGCAGTGCAGTGGCACCATCATTGCTCACTGCAGCCTCAACCTCCCAGGCTCAACCCATCCTCTTGCCTCAGCCTCCTGAATAGCTGGGACTAAGAGCACATACCACTATGCCCACCTAATTTATTTTTTCTAAAGCTGGGGTCTCACTATGTTGCCCAGATTGGAAAAGGTTGTCTTGAGAATGTGTTTGATGAGCCCCGCCTACCTATGGGGCCTGTGCTGCCCTTACCCGGTAGAACTGGGGGGCCCAGAACATTCCTGATCTGATTCTCCAAGATAAGGCAGCCCTCCTTGCATCAAATCATGTACTCTGGACTCTCTAGAATCAAAAATAAAAGTCTCAGCAATACTTATGCCTGCCTTATGGGTCTCTCCATTTCATTATAAAAATGGCGTCTCCCCACCCCTGCAGCAGCCCAGCGGTCCTGCTGTGTGGGCAGCCTCGTCGGAGGGCTCAGCATCTCCCCACAGCTGATCGCCTCCTGGGTATGGGGTTAAGTGTTCAGGTCTTGGCTTCATCACCTCCCAACTATGTCACATGGAGAAATTACTTAGCCTTTCTAAGACCCAGTTTCCTGGTCTGTAAAATGAGGGTAATGTCTGGTCTGGAAGGGTTTTGTGGAGATAACTAAGACAATGATGAAGTCTAAGGCCCTGACCACAAAGCTCAGCCCAAAGCCCCACGAAGGACAGCTGCCTGCTATTCACAGAGACCTTCCAGTGCCCCAGGGCATCAGCTGCATTCCTGTCCCTATCACTTTCTATGGATGGCTCTGTTGCCTCCTGTACTGGGTAAAGGTTGATGCGCTCTCTGCTCCCCTGTTTCATCTTTACACACCTTGTCTTCACCCTCCCTCCACTCCAAAGAAGGTATCTGGGGTTCTCAGTCCATTTCCTTATCCACAGAACATAGATGACCCTACTCATAGGGCTGCTGGAAAGAGCAAATGAAGAAATGTTCCTCCTCCACTCCTGAACTGGCAGGAGCAGTGGCCGCCCCATGACTCCTGCACTGCAGGGCAGTCCCAGTGCGCTCCACGTTGGCCCAGCCTAATAAGGTCTCAGCCTGCAGTTTTGCATGCTTCTGAGGAGTATGGTTTATACACACGGGCAAGCAGAGGACAGAGTGAACCCGGGTGGACTCAGGCAGGAAGAGACACTGTAGGAGAAGAGATGGATGTCTGGAAGACAGAGGGACCTTGTTTGGACGTTTTGATGCATGAGTCTAAGAGCTTGAGGGGAGGAGCAACCTGAGCACCTGTGAGCAAGGACAGGGAGCAATGGGGTCCATTGATTGGAACACAGATGTCCCCTGGGCACGGGTGACATGGCTCAGTACAATAATCAGCCATGCAGGACAGAGGAAACCCTACTGAAACACACATTTCATTAAAAATTAAGTCAGGCCAGGCACGGTGACTCACACCTGTAATCCCAACACTTTGAGAGGCCAAAGCAGGAGGATCACTTGAGGCCAGGAGTTGCCCAGCCTGGGCAACATAGTGAGACCCTGTCTCTATAAAACAAAATAATAAAACAAAAAATAAAAATAAAAAATTGTCAGAGTTCATTTGGGAGGCCGCAAATCACATGGGCATGGTCATGTGCACCTGTAGTCCCAGCTATTTGGGAGGCTGATCTAAGGGGATTGATTGAGCCCAGGTGGTTGAGGCTGCAGTGCACCATGATTGGGCCGCTGTACTCCGGCCTGGGTGACAGAGTAAGACTCAAGTCATAATTCAAACTTGAAATCCCAAAAGCATGTGTAGGAAGGAGATTCTGCAAATAACTCTGATTGTTAAGTGAAGAACTAGTGTGCTCAGCCATCCCTTCTTAGCAGTGATAAATGTCCCTTTTACTGAAATGGATTTATGGAGGGCTTTCTAGAAGTGTATATACCAATGACAGGCAGTGGGGAGCCTTTTCCACTCCTGGTAAGATGTGCCCACTGAGAGCCATGTTTGAGGAACATATGCTACTTGAAAGTTTACTTGAAGACTAGAAGCAGGAGGCAGGAATGTTTCAGCCTACAGAATAAAGGCAGGACAGTGGCAGCATGACTGGACAGGGAGACCAGAGGAGGAGCAGGAGGCTAGGGGGACAGAGAGAGGGCAGAGGGAGGGGGCAGGCAGAGTTATCAAAGCACTAATAATCCACAGTAAACCCAACCTAGCCAGAGCCATTTTTTGGAGGAGTGGGTACGTGTGGAGCCACACCAGGCAGCAATGAGTGAGGAGGAACAGGTGTTCCAGATCCAAGTTAGGGTGGCCACAGGCAGCCCTTGGGACCTCCTGACTTCCCTCACAGCCTTGCAGCCCTAGGTGTTTTCCAGTTGACATTCTCAGACATCGGGGTGCAGAGAGAAAGAAGACACACTCCCTGTCTAAAAGTTCTCAGTCCATTTCCTCATCTGCAGAACGTAGATGACCCTGCTCATAGGGCTGCTAGAAAGAGCAAACGAAGAAATGCTCCTCCTCCACGCCCGGCCTACATGTCTATTTTCTTACATCCCCTTCTTTCCTACCTGAAGGATAACATTTTATGGATACTTGTTTGTGTTTTGCCTTTTTCACTTAAAGTATGTGTTAGAAATACCCTTACCTCAGTTGTGGAGCTCTTCCTCCTTTTTAACACCTAAAGAAATATGCTTCTAATAAACCATGAGCAAAAGAAGAAATAAAAATGGGAATGATAAAATATTTGAACTGAACAATAATGAAACTACTACATATTAAACGTGTAGAGTATGGGCCAGCGCAGTGGCTCATGCTTATAATCCCAGCACTTTGGGAGGCCGAGGCGGGCAGATCACCTGAGGTCAGGAGTTCCAGACCAGCTTGGCCAACATGGTAAAACCCCGTATCTACAAAAGATACAAAAATTAACCGGGCATGGTGGCACATGCCTATAGTCCCAGCTACTCGAGACGCTGAGGCAGGAGAATCACTTGAATCCAGGAAGTGGAGGTTGCACTGAGCAGAGGTGGTGCCATTGCACTCCAGTCTGGGTGACAAGAGCAAAACTATCTCAAAAAGAGATAAGAAAATAGACATGTACGTGCTCGTCTGTGCCAAAGAAAAATGGAAAAGGATAAATGAGGAGCTAAAGAAATTGGTCACCTAAGAGAAGGGTGGAAAAGGGGTACCCAGGGGGATGAGAACAAAGTAATAGGATGGGGAGGGGTACACTCTGCATCTCTAGCCTTTTGTGTGACTTTTAGAATTAAAGTAGAGTTCACACACTCAAAAAACAAGCAAAACCCAAAATGGAATGCAGACAGTAGCACCTGAGTTTAACAGCACTGCAAATGAAGAGCACAGCTGCACTGAAGGGAGCAGGGAGGAAAAGAGCTCACCTAAGTCATTGTGAAAACAAAAGAATCGCACAGAAATGCTGTGGTGGGCCAGGTGCAGTGTCTCACGCCTGTAATCCCGGCACTTCGGAAGGCCAACACGGATGGATCGCCTGAGGCCAGGAGTTCGAGACAAGCCTGACCAACATGGTGAAACCCTGTCTCCTCTAAAAATCAAAAATTAGCTGGGCATGTTAGCATGGGTCTGTAATCCCAGCTATTCAGAAGGTGGAGGCAGGAGAATCACTTGAACCAGGGAGGCGGAGGTTGTAGTGAGCCGAGATCGTGCCACTGCACTCCAGCCTAGGCGGCAAAGCGAGACTATGTCTCAAAAAAAAAAAAGAAAAGAAAAAAAAAAGGAAATGCTGTAACGTAGTCAGTAAATGTGTTTCCTCCAAGGGCGTGGCAAGCAATTCTGAAACTACTTTAGGCTTGGACTAGAACTGAAAAAATTAGTAAGAATATCATAATAATGACAGCTGGGTTTCTCACTGTTGGAAAAAGAAGTACAAGTGAGGAAAGGCTAAAATGAGTCCCATTGTGTTGGTTTGGGATCAAAGGTATCAATATAAACTCAGGACTTTAATATGCATACAAACAGATAGACACAGAAATACACATGCATGTCCACACATGGGTCAGCAGACATGCATGTATTTCCTAGCCTGTCTGCTGATGAGAGACCCTCAACAAGGGACACCCCAGGAGCATGGACAGCTCTGCTCGGATCTTGGCTTTTAAGCACCATTCTCCAGTAAAAAGGCACCAGGATCATTAGAAAAATGTCTCATTCCCGGGTTGAGGCAGGGAGGCTACAAGACGAGTTTGGAGCATCTTCTCATGCCAGAAAGTGAGAAAGTGCTCAAAAAAACAGCAATTGTCAAAAGAACATGGGAGCCAATCTCAAGGCGCTCCCAATGGCCAAAGCTGGAACAAATTGCTAAATAATCTAATAAACGATGGGGCAAAGGGCAGCCCTTCCGTACAGAATAATTCCAGTTAATACATGTAGAAGAACGAGGACAAAGAAAACTACCATCAGGCAAACACTACAGTAATAAGTGGTACAGACAAGATCCACCAACGAACGTTAAAATTAGCGGGCACGAGTTTGAAAAGAACAAGTTATTAGTATAATCTCAAATTCACCCCACAGGATATGTATTAACTACAAAGAGAGAGATACGCAGAGTCACTTTTCAGTGTTAAGACCTCCAGGCGAAGGACACCAGGTTGAACAAGTTGGGTTTATTTCTTGCTGCAGTAACAAGGGAGAACACAGGCTTTGGAGAATCATAAGGCGGCGACTCAGGGAGTGGGTCTTATAAAGGCCTCATGAGATTGGGCCTTGACTCTGGGGGAGGGTTTAAGAAAACAGGGCTTTTTTCTGGATGGGAGGCTATCAGGCAGCAGGAGTAATTCTGTGATGAAGTTATCTTCAGCTAAAGCTATGGTTGGTAAAGAAGCAGCAATTGCTCACATAACCCAGGAGAGGGCGCTGTTGGACCATTTTGTGGTTAGTTGATGTTCTGAGTCACACTAGATTATGGAATTGGCTTCTCTGAGGTCGATGTTTTCAGTAATTGTTCATGTTCAGCAGGAGCACCCTAAGGCATGGTCCCTGGATTTCAGGGCTGCTTGTCTCTTTCTGAGCAGTGGAGACACTTGCCAAAAATTGATCAAGATCAATATCACCAATAAGAAGACATATTGCCAAAAGAAAACTGGCAGAGCTACATTAAAAATCGGGTGAAATTTCCTCTTACATCTTACTGGGTTTGGCGTCTAGCCCTCTAACCAGAAACGAAGCTTATCTTCAGGCTAATTCCCTGGAACTGGAAATGCCTCCAGAGCAAAAGCAGCTTGGAACGTCTAGGCTCACCCGCTGGGTTCTTGTCTTCTTCCGGATCTTGCTCGCTTAGTGATGCTTTCAGTAAGACTTTTGGGGGCTATTATTGTTCAGCTTCTTGAGTCATCCTCCTAGGGAAGGTTGATCTGGATTGCCTAGCTGCCAAAGGTCTTTCTTCTGATTCCTCAGGAGAAGCCAGGGAGAGACTAAATATCAAATGGGACAATGGCCAGGGCATACATACGAGTAGAACATAGTCTGCAGCAACCAGTCGGGATGCCAGCCTGCTATTCCTGTGCAGCCAAATGCATAGGAAGTCAGACCACTCTCTCTAGCAACGATCCTGGGAGGCCAAACAATAACCCTTCTAACAATTGGCCCCAAATGGCCCGGACTTGATTAATAACTGGCAGCTTCCCTAATTTTTGTCCCTCCTTCCAACTTAGGACCTGCCAGAAAAAAAAAAAAAAATATATATATATATATATATATATGCTCTCCTAACCAAACACATAGGCAGCCCCCTTTCTAGTGAGCTGCCCCTGCTTCCCCAGGCCGGCTGCCTCCATCAGGGCTCACCTGAGCCTCCCTTTTCCACTGTGAAGCTTTCCCTCCCTTTCCCTCTGCCTGCCTGCGAGTCTTGGCCAAATGCAGTGACGGCGTCCAGCCCCCTTGCTAGAGCAGCTATAGATAAAAAGGTTCTGCCTGTTCTCATGTGGGTGGTCTTTCTGTATTTCCACATCAGAAAGCTAGCTTTTAATAGAAAGTCCTCTAATGTTAGCACAGAAAATAAAATTGTAAAATGTCAGGGGGGTAAGTAGGCTGAAGGACCGCCATGTCTGCTGAGTATAGTGGGAGCCATTGAAATCTTTCTAGTAGGTCAAAGCACCCCAGCTCTGCCTCCGCTAGAGAAAGGACGTCCAAGGGGGCTTCTCCCAGACACCTCATCTCAGAACCAGGCCTCCGTAGGGCCTCAGACCGGCTGTGGGTCTCTGACCCTGTACGACATCAGTAGTGTGGTACAGCAGTCTGGGCCACTTTTCTAAGAAGACGGAGTAGGGTGGTGCTCTGACTCCCAGCCTGGCCCTGGGGCTCCAAAGGCTGAGGGTAGTCCTAGGGCCAGTCCTCAATCCCAGTGTGATACTGGCAAGTCCCTGACCAAGCTGGGCTTCAAGGTCCCCAGCTATAAAGGAAGGGGCCCCTCGGCTGGAACGGTGAAAAGCCATTCCATTCGGAGCTCATTACCTCCTCATTCTCTACCCAAGGCATTGACCTGAGCCTCAGAATCCCCCCAGGGGGCAATGTTTTGGCAGAGTAGGGACATCAGTTTATGGAGAATCAAGAGTTTATGGAGATGTAGAGGCTAGGCCTGCTGCCCTCCCTTCTACAACCCCGTCCCTACTGGACTTTCCCTTCTCAGCCCAGAAGACCCAGGCCCCAGTCCCACATACCTTCCTCTCAGGCCCAGTGCCTACCATTGTCCAGGCCCTCCCTCTCCTCTCCTCCCACCTCCCTGTCAGCTGGCAGAGGACCTTTCTAAAACGCATCTGATCCTGCCTTGCCACCCTGACCCCTGGCCTGGCCCCCATGGCTCTCCACTGTCCAGCCCTGCCAGCCTCCGTAGCCCTCTCCCACCTCAGTGTCGGGGAAATTGACTCCCCCTAAAGACCCTGTTTCTCTGCACCTGCCAGGCTGCATGTCTCGGCCTAGGACCATCCATGCTCCTTGTGTCCTTGTGCAGCGCTAGACTCTTCTGAAAGCTCGGGGGCGACTCGCTGTCAGAAGCCTCGCAGCTGAGGAGGAGCCTCTGTGGGTGCACACCTGGGGTCTGCATTTCATGCACCTGTGACCCTGGCCACACACAAGCATTAGCAAATGGACCACAAGTGAACAAGCTGGCCAGAGATGACACCATGAGGCCTTAGCCACCAGGGCTGCGCCCAGCAGCCTCTGCAGCCCTGCTCTACCTGCTGTGGCCCAGGGCAGAAGCAGAGCCTGCGGGACATCCAACCCACCTGCCAATGACCGCCGGCCCATGAGGCCCACAGTTCTGCTGGGTACAGGAAAAGGAGCAGAGGGCCCATGGCAGCCTCACAGCCTTGCAGCCCTGGAGTAGGAGGTGGCAGTAGAGCTTTGAAAGATGGGAAGACAGAACTTTCTAGGTAGGAGCTAGAGGCAGGAGGTGCAGCCACTGTATGCAGAGACACGACTTGGTGAGACAGGAGATGTGGGAAGGGTGTCAGAGCAGACAGACCATGATGAGGGATGAGGGCAGAGGGCTGAGGGCAGGACCTGTACCCAGGGTCGCGACCCCAGTGACAAGGGTTGACCTACACCCAGGGTCATGACCCCTATGATGAGAGTGAGACCTTCACCAAGGGGTCATGACCCCAATGACAAGGACAGGACATTCATCCAGGAGTCCTGACTCTGATGACAAGGGCTGAGGACCTGCACCAGGGTTGTGATCCTGATGACAAGCGTGAGACCTTCACCCAGAGGCCGTGACCCTGATTGCAAGGGCTGAAGGCGGGTCATGTACCCAGGGCCTGTGGCAGTCACCACAAGACCAGGACACACATGTGGAATAGCATGGCCTCCTCCATCCCTGTCTCTACTCAGAGTTTTGGAGAAAACCCTGACCCAGCTGGCCCCATAGGACCAGGAGTAGAGACAGTGTGCTCCAGATGACCACAACCCGGGGCCTCAGTTCCCCATCTATCCTGGGCACACAGGAGCTGCTGGGGAGTGAAAGAACCTGTGCATCTTGGAAGACAATGGGCTGGAGCCAGGTAAGCCAGGGGCCAACAACCTTCCCCTGGGCGCAAGAACAACCCTACGTGTGGTGAGCCTGGAGGAACAGCATTCCTGGAACCCCTCCCCCCACCCCCCGGCTTCTCCTTTTGGCCCTCAGGGCTCTAAGGGCAGCTGTGCACCTACCCCGAACTGCTTGTCCAGCCAACACCTCTCACTCCTCCCCACTGCCCCCCCACCAGCCACACAGAACATGTGTTCCTTCCCAGGCCCCTGGGCCCCAACTCCCTCTGGTAGTTGAAATAGGTCTCATTATTACCCCATTTTACAGATAAGGAAGGAGTAAGCTGCTCAAGGTCATGCATTAGATTAGACCCACCCAGCCAAGATTAGACTCACACAGGCATGCACTCAAACACTTCCTCTAGGCCACTTCATTCAAGGTCATGAATCGCATGAATGCCACACCCCTGCAGTTGGACTTCACCCCCCAGGTAATGGGAAACCACCAAAGAGTTTCAGATGGGGTTGTGATTGGATCACTCCCAGGCAGAAAGGCCATGCTGGGACAGAGCATGACAACTAACTGGAAAGTGGGGAGGCCTGATATAGTCTTCCCTCCCTCTATCCCTGCCTCCTTCCCTCCTTCCTTCCTTCCCTCTCCCGCTTCCTCCCTCCCTCCTCCCTTCTCTGCTTCCCTCCCTCCCTCCCTCTCCCGCTTCCTCCCTCCCTCCTCCCTTCTCTGCTTCCCTCCCTCCCTCCCTCTCCGTCTTCCTCCCTCCCTTCCTCCTTTCTTCCCTCCCTTCCTTCCCATTAAAGGCTAATGCCCCAGATGCTGGGAATGTGCTGCTAAGCAAGAAGATGAGAGGGGTCCTGTGCTCTGGAGGACAGTAAACAGGACATCTCATGAACAAACCAGATCGTCTGTAGGCAGATGTTATGCCCAGACCGTTTATTCCCCGAAGAAGACCACCAGAGTCCAGAGTCAAAGCTAAGCAGCAAGGATCTTTATTACAGGTTCGAACCTGGAACTCTCCCTCGCTCGCGAAACGAGACGGGCAGGAGAGCTCCCCCACTGAGCTCTGAGCAGTGTTATATAGTCTAAGAAAAGTGGGCATAGAGTTATTATACAAATCAGATGTATGATTGGCTAGTGTTTGAACAAGGCGATTTGGCTAACTATGATTGGTTCCCGCCATTTCTGATATTTCGGTTCAACCTTTGAGGCGGGAGAGCAGGTTTATGGCAGCAAGAGTTTATCTTACTTAAACACGTCTTGTGACCTTGCCTCAGAACTTACAAAATCTCTGGTACGTGCAGAAAAACAGGTACTCACAGAACTTACGAAATCTCTGGTATGTGCAAAGCAAAATCTCTGGTACGTGCAGAAAAACAGGTACTCACAGAACTTACGAAATCTCTGGTATGTGCAAAGATTAGAGAGCAGAACAAAGGGTGTAGCGGGGGGGGGCGGGTACACATCTATCTTTGTGTCCTTTCACAGACAAGTGTGTTAAGGCGGTTGTTGCAGTGGCCGGCGCCACGACAGCCCATCCCATCCCGGGGCAGCAGCCCAGAAGAACCAATGGGAACAAACTCAAGAGGGTTTTGGAGGGGCATCCACCAATGGCCCAACCTCTTGGTGACTGATTGGATGGAGAGGCACAAAAGGGAGGCCGTCCAGGTCTCTGGCTTGTGGAGAACCATTCTCAGGAAAAGGAGATTTGGGAGGAGGCCAAGCTCTGCATTGGCAACAGTGGGCAGATGTGGGTCCAAGGCCTCTGAAGGCTGAACAAATGGGCGTGCGTGGGACCAGGCTGGGCCCTGGGTGTGCCTGGGAGCTGCTGCTGGGGGTGCAGGGGTGGGGGCCAGGGCAGCAGGTTCAGGGGATGTGGGTGGATGCTTCCCATAGGAAGAGGGGTGGGGAGAGCAGAGAAAGGGGACAGTGGCAGTGCCATAGACATTCCCTGAGGAGTGAGGACTATAGAGGGAGGCTGGGGGAGCTGGGGTGCAGGAGCAGTTTGAAGGAGGACTGCAGAGGCCGGACGCCACTGAGAAGGAAAGACCCAGCCAACCTGAGCTCACGGAACTAGCAGTTACTTTACATGTGGAATAATTTTATCTGTAGGAAAACAGCCCTGGGATTTCCAACTTCATGTGAAAGTAGTAGGGCATTGGCCAGGTGTGGTGGCTCATGCCTGTAATCCCAGCACTTTGGGAGGCCAAGGCGAGTGGATCACCTGAGGTCAGGAGTTCAAGACCAGCCTGGCCAACATGGCGAAATCCCATCTGTACTAAAAAATACAAAAATTAGCTGGGTGTGGTGGCAGGAGCCTGTAATCCCAGCTACTTGGGAGTCTGAGGCAGGGAGAATTGCTTGAACCCAGGAGGCAGAGATTGCAATGATCTGAGATTGCACCACTGCACTCCAAACTGGGTGACAGTGAGACTCTGTCCCAAAAAAAAGAAAGTAGTGGGGGTTGAAACTACATGATGTTTCAGATTTAAACTCCAACAACAACACAAACAATAGTAACATGAGTCTGACAAATGTTGACAAGGTTAATCTAGACCATCGGTCTATAAGTACTTATTGAACTATTCTTTTTACTTTGCTGTATGTTTAAAATTATCATAATAAAAAGTGAAAATGAAAGCCTCCACCATTAGCCATCAACCTATCTACCCAGTGGGCAGGATGAGGATGTCTTCTCATGAGGTGTCGGGGGCCAGCTCCGCATACCCAGGTGTGCCAGCAGGGACTGGGAATCGGGCCAGATGCTTGGAGGACACTTAGGCGGGGCCTCCCATGTGAGCGAAACATGGACCCTTTGGCCCAGTATCCCCGCCTCTACACTGGTACCCTGCAGAGCTCCCTGCCCGCATGCCCAAAGCCAGGGTCTTCTGTGGTAGCAAAGAATCAGAAACAACCTAAATGTCCATCAGTAGGAGACTAGCATATATGTGGACACATCCAAACCGAGGGGACTCAGCCGCCATTCAGAAGACGTGTGTCATTAAAACCCAGCCAAACTCAGCTCACGGAACTAGCTCAGTTTGGCTGAGCTAAATGGAAATGGGAAAAAAAAAAAAGGAGGGGGGAGACAGTGTACACATAAGTCGCATTTCTAAGGAGAACGGACCTGCACATCCACACTTGAACAGGCTTGATCATCTCTGAAGAAAGCAGGAAATCAACCTCCAGAAATGAGAACGGGGATCAGGGCCGAGCAGGAACGCCACTGCCCCTTGCCCTGCACTGTGTGTGTTGTCATCCTTGCATGCCTGTGGCCTTTCTTCCAGAAATAATAGTAATGAAGAGAATAAAGGAGCACAGAAAGGGGGATGGAGCTGGGCCTGGCGTGACTGGGGTTGCTGGTGGTGTTGGAAGCAGCTTCGAACTGGCCACCTGGCCCAGGCAGGAGAAAGGTCATCCCCTGAACCCAGAGGGCTGAGGAACCCCAAGTCTTCTGATGCCAGAGGGTGGGCAGAGCCTTGCTGACAGCCTCGCCCTCCTCTCTGAAGTTGAAGCAGGCCATTTGCTGCTGGGAGTGGGAGGTGGGGACTCCAGGGCCCTGAGAGCAGGCAAAGGTCTTGGAAGGGCCCCCGGGGAAAGTGGGGAGGTGTTGGTGGGTGTGTAATGGGAGTCGTGCCCCGGGGCCCAGGCAGACTCTGAACACAACAACCTGGGGGCTCCACAGAGTGAACTCATCAGAAGGCAGCCACTGGCCAGGCAGGGGGTGGCTGGGGAGAAAAGGGGAGGGCGAGACCCTGGAACCCCAAAAGTTATGAGGGCAGAGGTGTGAATCAGGAAGGGCCAAGCCCGCTGGGAGGGGGTCAGGCTGTGGCAGGGCGTAGCCTCTGTGGGACTGGAGACATCAGAGTTAGAGCAGAGCTGGGGAGGAGAGGCCAGGGACAGAGGGGCTCTGGGGTCCCTGGGAGCAGCCAAGAGAGCGGGAAAACCAGGGGTTCCAGGTGTGTGCCACTTCATGCCAGCAGCCCACACAACCATGTGTCCCTAAGCTTGGTTCAACATTCTGCTCTTACGCCTTGAAATCCTTAATTTCACCTTTGAACATGTGCTAGTAAGTGAAGTCTGGTGGGACAATGGAACAAACACACACGTGACACGCATGTGCAGCAGGCCTGGCCATCCCATGTACACAGGTCCCAGCAAGGCACAGACCAAGTGGGGTCCTGGCTTCCCAACAGGCTGGAGCCACAGAAGGATGTGACGGGCCTCTGAGAAACTCTAGCAGCACAGGAGCCCTGTCGACCCTTTCCTGCCCACCTTATTCCCTGTAGGAGCCAGCCAGTGACCCTGAAAAGGACAGCACAGCAGGAAAGGGGAAGACAGCAGCCAAGTGCCTTCCTTGCTTATCCAGTAGCCAGAGAAGGAGAGCTTTGGCAGGGCGTATGCATGTCAACAGGTGAAATCACCGGTGCTCACAGTGGTACTCCTCATGGGGGCCAAAAGCTGGAGACAGCCCAATGTCCATCAACAGATGACTGGACCAACAGAGTGTGTGCATGCACACCAAGGAATATTATGGTACATAAACAGGGTGAAACACCGACACGTGCTACAACATGATGAACCTCAGCAGCCATGCTCCGTGAGAGAAGTCAGGCACAGCAGGCCACACATTCTATGATTTCGTCTCCATGAAATGTCCAGAATAGGCAAATCCACAGAGACAGAAAGTTGATTGGTGGTTGCCAGAGGCTGGGGATGGAGGGAAATAGAAAGTAACTGCTATGGCCGGGCGCGGTGGCTCAAGCCTGTAATCCCAGCACTTTGGGAGGCCGAGGCGGGCGGATCACGAGGTCAGGAGATCGAGACCATCCTGGCTAACATGGTGAAACCCCGTCTCTACTAAAAATACAAAAAAC